>NW_004955449.1:5559447-5789329 GCF_000276665.1 Chinchilla lanigera
GCCAGCTTAGAATAATTAGTTAATGCTTTTCCAGCTTTCGAATGAGCCCAGTACTTTTCTAAGCCCTTTTCATGAATGTGCTCATTCATATTCTTTCAGCCTATGAGGTAGATACCATCAATAACTTTGTCCTGCAGATGAGGAATTCAAAGAACTGTGTTTAAGTAACTTCAAATCACACAACTGGTAAGTGCTAGACTTGGTATTCAAACGCAGAAGACAGCCTGAGGCCTGAATCCTTGAGCTTTACCTAGACTGCACTATGTTGCCTTTCTATAGTATATTGTAGGGAAATTGTGATGTCAGTGTTCTTAAAGACTCTAGACAAATTTGAACTGATATGATTTCATGTTTCTATAGAAGTAGAATGATTAAAAAAAGAATAAGCGGTCTTGAAAGCAGGGATTATATTTTATAAAAATTGGCTTCATTAAAATGAAAGCAGCTACAGGCTTCAGGGAACCGGGGCAGAGTAGCTGGTGTTCAGAACCCTGGCAGTGGCTCTGAAGGAGGGTGGGAGAATTAAAGATAGGAGGGAAGGAGACAGGAATCTAGTGTTATGGAAACTACCAGCTTAAGACATAAGCAAAGTTACCTGAGCTAACCTGTCCCTTCATCCCTCGGCCTATTTTAATTCCAGGCTCATCACTCCTAAACTTTTACGAATTCCAGATGCTTTAAGTCCATCTATTCCAAAAGTTCCAGCAAAGATTTCCATTTTCAGTGGTACCATAGCTCTGCATTTCAAACACATAAGAAGTTTATATTTTAGCCTCATTGATGAGAGTCAGTTTTTGTTTTAACCCTCTAATGGGCAAACTGACCTTACTTAAACAGACATCAGGTAGACCGATAAACAACTCAGAGAATAAGCATGCTAAATCAGCCACCTTAATGGCTCCAAGATCACATGTACCCCCAGGCCACACTGTTGGCCACCTTGCTCTACTCCTGAGTGAGCTCTTCCTAAAACAAGTCTCCCTTTACCTTTCACTGATGCGTGCTGAAACTCTTTTCTATGAGGAGAGTCCAGAACCTGCCCAGTGTGAGCTGAGGTTCCTATCTCATCTTTAGAGGGTTGCCGCAGGCCCCGCCTGGGACTGCTCCTCGGGAACAGTCTCAGGGCAGTCCTCCTGTTCCTCACAGGAATGGAGGGTGGGAGGCCCTTGACTTGGGATTTCTCTGCAACAGTGGTGTCCCTCTCTCCAGCCCAAGTTTGAGTTCCACCTTCTAATCCCTACCCCCCAGGCCTGTCCTCCCCGAGTGATCATTCTTCCTCTATGGTACTGTAAAGGACAGGAAGACATGTTGGTTTTGAGTCTAGTGCACATTTTTTACTCTTAACTAGGCTCATTATCCCTCAAGGTTATCAAGGTGTTGGGGTAGAGAAGGTGCTTTGTCTTAGAGGAAAGAACAATTAAACTATCCTTAAGCTACTAATCAGTTGAATGCTTATAATGCTATATAATAAAATTTACCCCAAATTGAATATTATATTACCTTTTGATGGATCATAAGGTGCTTTAAGCCACTAAGATGCATTTTGTCATTATGAATATTAATAATTATGGGTAATTGAAAATGCAAAAAAAAATTGTACATCTTTCTGGTTGCTAGCACAACGAATATATCAACTTTTACTCAAGTAGCAAGAAGATAAAGTAGAATGACATCTATGTGTGCTGTGAGAAGCAGGCTGTGGCCTCTACAGCCTATATTTCAGATTATTAATGGTGCTAAAAATTTCCTGACATACACAACTGCTTAGTGGCATATAATTAGTAAAAGACTTATTAACACTGTAAAAGCATTAACATTAAAAATTATTTTATTCTATGTAGAATACTTAGAAGACTTTGGGTACATCATTAATCTTCACCCAATATGCATTTAACTTTGTCCTAAATCTAAGAGGTACCATTCCATTTGTCCAACTAGAAAACTTGCCCTGCTAAAAAGGTATTCAATAAGTCTATGATACCAACTATGATTGTATTTTATCTAGTTAAAGTCCAGAGTATGTCTTTGAAGTTAAAAATGTCAGAGATGCAAAAAGAATTTGCAGCAACATTCTGAAACAGGAACAGCCACTTACATTTTCTCAAAACACAACCAATATATGAAGAAAGGTCTCTCTGAAAATTACTTTCAAAGAGTTTCAGGGTCCACTCATCATTATCATCACTTTATACAAAACAGTCCAGTGTAGGCTGCAATCAATTTCTACACAATTTTTCATCCATCAAAGCTTAATGGAAAGAAGATGAAAAGGAAATATAAATTCAAAATCTCTGCTCATGGTCTAATGGCCTATTATTCAGCCAACTTTCTACAGGCAGAAAGTTTTCATTAATACACCATTAAGGATGACATTAAAACTTCAGATCTGTTCTAGGTTGTTAGTTATGTCTCACGCAATGAATTCTGAGTTCCTGGAGGTCTAATATCTACACCTATAAATATCTGTCGAGTTAGATATTGCATAAGAGTATAATGGTGCAGAGCATAAAAATTATGTATCTTAGTTTGAAAAATTCCTTCTTAAAAGTATAAAATTTGATGATTTTTTTTTTAAAAAAAAGAGGCTAGGGGAATAATATGTTGGATTTTAATTATTCCTTTAATGTTATGGCCTGTGTTTAGATGTCACCCTAAGCCTCATGCAGTCATAAGTGGGGCTTTTTCACAGGTGGCTGGATCTAGAGTATATGATGGTGGAATTGATTTATGGTGCAATTCTAGGATCACTGGGTTAAGGGTGTGAGTGCTACTCACCCTAAGTATCCTGGATAAGACACAAGGGCTAGAAAGAATTATGGTGGTCCTTTTGCTTGCTTTGCTGCCTTCTGCCTGCCATGAACTGTTTCTTCTGTGTTGCCCCTCTGCCACGCCACACTGTCTTGGAACCAGTTGATTATGGACCGAAACCTCTACAAACTGTGAGCTAAATAAACCTTTTTTCCTTTAAGTGTCGGGTATTTTGTCTGAGCGATAAGAAAAGTAACTACGACACTCACATTGAAGTTCAAAGCACAGACTTTCTATTTGGCACAAAAGAACATGCTCAGGTGTTTCCATGATCTTCCATCCCATGGAACGTGTGATCTCAGGCAAACCTATCTGCTGCTGTAATGTGTCCTTTCCAAACTGTTCCCCTGGAAGGAGGTGGGGGGCCTGCCTAGCTTCACTCATTCCCAAGCTTTTCTCATAGGTCACTGGAGGAAGGTATATAAATATTCCATTTTGATAGTGCATATTGGTTTCCACGACTTTCTGCTCAAAACACTTGTTAACGTTTAAACACTAGGGAGCTGTGTAAGATTTCTTCCACCATTTTGGGAAGTGCAAAATGCCTTATATCCAAATTGCTAAAAGACGTTTTCAAATGGGCAAGGAAACATGAATTTCAGGCCCTGTCTCCTGCCTAGTTCTTTTCTGTCTACTTTGCTGTTGTCGTCATAACCCCAGCCATCTCCAGCTTATACCTGAACTCACTCAACGAGCAGTTGGTGGTGTGCAGGGGCTGTGTGAGAAGCCATCATAAAGGAGGGCACTGGCTCAGGGTGAAACTCCATTCTTCCTTGAGGCCCTCTGCCTGGGATCGGACTTCATGTCCCTCATGTCCCCTTCTCATCCCATGGACTGTTGAGTTTGGCTCCTGATCTTTTTTTTTTTTTTTTGTCTTTTCTTAGACAGGGTCTCCCCCTGCAGTTCAGGCTGGCCTTGAGCTCACTTTGTGGCCCAGGCTGGTCTCAAACTGGCAAAGATCCTCCTGCCTCAGCCTCCCAAGTGCTGGGATTACAGGCATGCGCCACCACGCCCAGCTCTCCTGATCTTTTATTTTTCTATCTGTTCACCTGGATCTGTCTCACTGTGTTCTTTGTCATCTCTCAGGACTTGTTTGACCCCTTGCAGGCCTGCTGTGTCTTGCTGCTACCCACGTCTAGAGAAAAGGACACTAAAAATTTCTGTTGCACTGCCAGGTTGCTGTGATTTTGGACAAGTGGCTGAACCCACATGAGATCAACACCTCTCTCTGTTATGTGAAGGGATTCACTGGCTCATATCTGGGGTCGCAGAGCATTCAGAAACTTCTGGAACCAGGGAGCCTCTTCCCTGCCTCTCTCTACGTATTCATTTTTTATCTGACTCTGTTTCAGCAAATTACCATGGGAACAAAGTGGTAGGACGTGTAGATAGGACTCTACAACTCACTGAAAAAGCAAAGCTTGCAAATAGAGCAGCATCTTAGCTTTCTTTGCGGTACACTGTGTAGTGTACAGAGTGTGCAAGGCGGTGTGTGTGGACTCTTGGTTTATGCCTGTGTGGCTGTGTGCCCAGCTTTTGGAGGGAGCTCTTCCACATAGGCAGCAGGGAAATGGCCCTTTTTTCCATTGAGAGATCCGAACCACCATCCTTCTTCTTTCTTTTCATGTATGGTCACAATGTCTCCTGTGAAAATGCACATTTGATTAGACAAATGGATGTGTGCAATTTGACAATATGCTAGAGCCTGAGTGGTAAATGTTTTCATGAAAATGTACATTTGCAAAGTTACCAAATTGCATCATTTTCTGCCCTTGGTTCAGATGAAGCAAAATCTACTGAATAGCTCTTTGTAAAGCAGGCATAACCTAGAGAATACTAACAAAGGTGAAATAATAAACAACTTATTTATGCCATGAAATAGTTTGCTTAAAAGCAGAATCACACTGGACCTCATGCTGCCTGGTTTGCGTTGTGTAGAGTGTGTGGGTTGCTGCCAGCAAACCAAACTCTTTGCTGTGTCTATGCTTTAAAGGTTTCACAGGACAACGGCCATGATAATTTGGTGTGCTGACTCCCGAGACTGGGTCACAGCTAACAATATTTTCTTAAGATCTGAACATCTCTCCCTTACACCTTAATTCACAGTCCAAATTCTAACTCAGAGCTTTGCGTGGGAATATAGCTCTCCAATCGTGAGTTTAGATAACTTTAATAAAACATCAATTTATTTGGTTTTTTTTTTGCTTGTTCGTTGTCTTGTTTTTGAGACAGGGTCTGGCTATGCAGTTCAGACTGCCCTTGAACTCACTTTGTAGCCCAGGCTGGCAACTCACAGCAATCCTCCTGCCTCAGCCTCCCAAGTGCTGGGATTACAGGCATGTGCTACCATGCCCAGCTAAAACATCATTTTAAAGGTAATACTTTTTTAGAGCAAGAATTCAAATAAATAGTATTCCCAAGAAACACAATTGTTGTCCAATTCTCTTTTTTTTTTTAAAGGCCCTGATATCGATCACCATAATACTTAATTTGATGCCCCAAACTCTTTGGCTAAGCCCTCTCTTGTGAGAGAATCCTTATGCCACTGAGCTATATCCCCAGCCAAAGCACTATTCACTCTTGTAGGCAATATTCTCAGTCTGAGTTCTCCCTCTAAAGAGTTCTCTGGGATCAGTAGATTGTTGGACAAAATTTATAAACAGGAATTTGAAAACCTAGTTTGAATTTCCACTGCTAGCTTCCCTCAGCCTCCAGTGTTATGTTTTATTAAATGAAACCACTTAGAATATAAAGCACAAAGCGCAATTTGCAAACCACCAAGAATTGAAAAGAGGGCCAGGGATATAGCTCAGTGGCACAGGGCCTGCCTGGCAGGCACAAGGTCCTGAGTTCGATTCTTGGTACCAAAAAAAAAAAAAAAAAAAAGAAATGAAACAAGATAACCCATTTTTTGGAACTCTGTAATGTAGACTCAAACCCCTGAGTTTTAGGTGACATCAGGGAAGTGATTATTTATTTATTTATTTATTGGTACTAGGAATCAAACTCATGACCTCACGCTTGCCAGGCAGGCTCTGTGCCACTTAGCTAAATTCTCGGCCTTGGGAAGTGATTTTTATTCACAAAGAAAAAATAATTGCCTGGAAAAATCTGACCAACACATTGAAAAAGAAGTTTCCACTAAACAATACTAAAACTTGGAATACCCAGTTAGCTACAAAAGCCACCTTCATTTTCCATTGATTCTGGGAGCCATCCCGCTCCTGAACAATAAGCTTTCTCCTACTGCAAAGGGTTTTCTCATGAGCTGTTCTATTTCCAGATCTCTGCCTCAGCTTTAACATCAGCATGTGGACACATCAGGAGCCGAGGCTGGAGACTTGTTCTTGTTTAATGATATCAAGGCCTACGTAACCCATGTGATACCTTTCCCCATTCAATACAAATCTGTGATAAAAGGAAGGGGTCTGAATCTTTAGGCTGGCCATAAAACACTTTCCTGGGAGGTCAGTGACACAACCATTAAGCTGAGGGTCAGTTGACCCAGGTTCTAGAACTTTCTTACACTAACTCAAGAGAAGTCACTCCATGAAAAGGCAGAGCTGTTCTCTGATGACTTCCCACTATTGACACCAGGCTGCCGGGAAGCACTGTGATCAAAGGCATAACTGAGTTTCTGAGTTCAAATCCTATGTCACCACCGCCTAGGACTTTACCCAAAGTACTTGACCTTTTTGTGCATCAGTCTTCTCATCTGTGAAATGAGAGTAAAGAACAATACCTATCTCAGAATATTATTATAATAATATTCTTATGAATATTAAATTGAACAATGCTTGCAATGTCTGGTACTGAGAAACACGACATAACTGTTAGCTCTGATCATTACGTGAGCTTTATGTAGCTTTCCAGGACTTTATCTTCCAAGAAGGGTGATTGTAAAAATCTCAACTGATCTGGTGTTAGTAGTTAAGACTGTTGTTCTAAGACAGAATTTTATTCATATCAGAGATCTTATTACGAAAAGGTAATTAAAATATCTGAGAATATATCTTACCTTTCTCCAAGTTCAACTCATCATCTTGCCTGGCTTGAAAAGAATATAAGGCCTTGCCAAGACTGTTGCCAACCTGGGCTGCATCGGAAGCTAGAAGTTGGATCAAACTGTAATTACTATGCTGTGTTCGTAGGCAAACAGTAGGATCATGAACTCTTCTTATTTAATGGTGTGGCACAGAGTTAAAATATATTGAAATTTTCTCAAAAGGAAAGTGTGTAATTTTACCTAGTACTCATTCCTCAATTTAATAAGCATTCACAACATACCTGCTATGTGTAAATATTGTTTTCATTATATAGCCCCAAAGCATACTGGAATGTAGGAAATAATAAGTCTGCAGAAAAAGGTTATTGTCATTGTAACAATAAAGATAGTACTTTAAAGTTTTTTTCCCAGATGATCTCAGCATCATTAAATGACTCGGGTAGGTGCATGCATGCTGGGAAAATACCGTTCAGATAGAGACGGGGCTATGTGAAACATGCGTTTCTTGTTGTGATTCTTTAGGGTACGGTTTCTTAAACAATGCAAAGGTGAATTTTTAATATAAAGGGTGTGAGTTCCAAGCCCAAGTGGCCTGGCCAGCCACCTTGTCACTGTGCTTCCTGCTGAGAAGACAGAATAGCTGCAGACGTTTAGGAGGGGCTGTGGAGACACAGCCCAAGCTCCTCGCTGGTGCAGCAGACCCGGTGGACAGCAGGTGGCAGGTGTGGGAGGGGAGTATGGTAGATGCTATCTCCGCACACCTGCAGCGACTTCTCTTGTGATAAACGTTTTTCCAGCACTCGCTCTTCTTGACTCCTTCCTACCTTTGGGTTACATCTGTACACAGAACTTTAGATTCTAACAAATTAATCAGTCCCAACTGAAATGTAAATTTCTTTGAGCAAATATAGGTCAATGTGGCTCTGAAAAGAATATTTACATGTAACAATGTGCTTTACCGATAGGGCTCAGCCCAACCTGATTCTGGGCATCCGGTTACCTGGAGATGAAGAACTTGAATTTTTCTGCCCACTGGAAGATGTCCTACTCAAAACATTCTCTAATCTCTTTGTCAAAAAAGGCCGAGATATCTTTACATACGTATGAGTATGCTCCTGTTCAAGTAGTTAAAAAAAGGAAAAGTCATTTTAAACAACCTTATTATTATAAGTAGTCATAAAAAATAACTCAGAAATTTATTTTTTGAATTGGGGCAAAAGGTACACAAATTATTCAATATATTCCTAAGCCTTACTATTTGTTTAAATTCTCTTGATTCTGAAGGCTTGTTATTTTCAAAATTAGACAGGTATACAGTATTGTATAGCCTGTGTTTCCAAGTTAGATCTCCATGTCTAGGCCAAAGAATAACATTCATAGTGTTACTTCTAATTGCACCTTAATGGGCTACAAGCAAGTGAAATGATTACTGTCTAAATGACTGAGACCATTTTAGAGCTCTAGAATCTCTTAGAAAGAGTACTGTCCCTTCACCACAAGATGCTTACAGCTCCCCCTTCTGTTTGGTAACAGGAAACAGCTGCAAGGAATAGGTACCCACCGCAGGTCATCACCAGTTCCTGAAATATTCCACACTGGAAAGACACATGTGAGCAGGAACTTCTACAACTGCACTTACACACCATCTACATTATGTATGCGTCAGACTATGCACTTTGCACTGTGTTTAAACTGTGGTACAATGAGACAAATGCATATCACAAAGTCTTACAATTTAGGTCTGCATAAATACTAAAATTTCAGTGTCATAGAACTTTTACTATAAGAACACATTCAAAGGCTAAAGTTAAACTATGAAAAGGAAGAAGAAATACAAAGTATTTTACATTCATTGTAGCAACTTAGTCTACACAGAATGTATTTAGCTTTTATTTAGCTCTTTTTTTATTTAGCTTTTATTTAGCTCTTTATTGTGCTCTACATGAAGAAAATAAATTTATCTTAAAATTCTGCAATAAGGATTTGGGACATACTGCACATGTGACTCATAACAGCTTTTTTGACTCAAGGCCACTCTACGCCACTCTGCCTAGTAAGCACAGTCAAGAAATTTCAACCAGTCTCTTCTGTTTTACCTTTTCTTTCCACTTGAAGATGGAGTTGCTACAGGGATGGCTGGGTTTAGTTCTCTGTTCAAGTTCTGCTAAGACCGATGACAGTTTGTAGGAGTTCGCTTGCAGAAGGTCTAGTTTCAAATTGTTCTGTGGATACAGCATTTGCCCATGTGAGAAAATGTCTAGAAAATGAGGCACAACTGTGCAGATAAAGGGATCTCTGGATAACTTTCAAAATGACCAAGGGACCGAGAAAAGCACACATTCGCCTGTGTATAGATAGGCACCCAAAATGTTGAAAATAAAAAACTTATAGAGAAAAATATCCCTCAAAGCAATTAGGAGAAAAGCCTTAATAGCTGAGCGTGTCCTCCTCCGTACTCTTGTAAATAGGGTGAAGAAACAGTGTTAGATACATTACTCGGTATTTTGTGGCAGTGAGCAGCTTTATGCAATTTTCAGGTGGGTACAAGGAAGGAAATAATGAGTGCTGATCACGAAGGTACACTTTCCATAGCCATGAGGCCGGGCAATTGAATTATAGCTCAATATTTTAACAACCGGAATTTACATCAATAGGATCAAACAACAATGGATGTGGGTTGTTTTGTTTTCCCTTTCCTTTAAAGAGGTAGGGTATTATATTTTGCAGAAAGTTTGTGGTAAAACTTGCAAAACTGAAAATAATATTCTAGTGTATTTGATTCTAAAAATAAGGAGTAGTTGCCAATCATGGAGGCAGGCACAGGCTCGTCACTCCAGCACTCAGGAGGCTGAGGCAGGAGGATCATGAGTTTGAGGCCAGCCTGGGCTACCTAGTGAGACTGTCTCAAATAAAAATAAGGAGTGAAGTTGAACACAAACTCCTAAGCTCTTCTTATTCTTGTTTTGACCTTGAACTGCATCATTATTGGGACATTTTTGTCAGGCTTTGTTCAGTCGAAGGGAAGCAGCAGAATCTAAACTAGGCTCCTGCTGACCCACCCCCTCTTCACTACTACTTCTTTTCTCTATGCCTCCAGCAGGGGGATTCCTAACCTAACATCCTTGCTGGGTGGAAGGGGAGGTCCCGTCCAAGGACATAATTCTTCCAATAATGGCAAAGGTCTCTAATCCTTGGTGCGGTCCACTGCGTTATGGGGCAGCCTCACCTAAAACAAAGTCAAGAGCTCCCCTCGACCCCCTCCCATCAGACGTTGAAAGCACCAGAGAACATGTCTCGTTCCTCTCACACACTCCTTCCAGTATGTGGGCAACATCTAAATAAAGTGCCTCTAGTCTCTGAAACTTTTCTCCTAGATATGCCTTGCCAACATTCCTGATTCAAATATGACACTTCAAGGACCAAGAGACAAGTGATAGGAAAGAATTTAAATAAAGCAACGTTTCCTTTTGCAAGAAACCTTCCCTGGGTAACACGACATCTCCCAACGCGACTAGTTCCCCTTACCCAGATGCAGGCAAGTGTCAGAAAGTCACTGGGATACTTGTCACCCTCAGCTTGAAGGTCCTGCTTGCTCCTTCACTGGCTGCTAAGCCCTGAGTTCAGGTGTCAGGTCCTCCCACATTGTGTGTGAATCAGACTAGTGTGTGCTCTATGCTCTAATACCTGCTGTTTGCTGGTAATGAGTGTGCTAAAATTCTGTGCGAGAGCAACCAAAGAAATGTGAGACTCCACAGCATCATAATATACTCAAGACTTTATTTTGGTAGATGTGATTTGCATTGAACTTGTTAACTAAACTTTTCATGCTGTCACAAGAAATGTCCTACCATCTGTCTTATGGTTTCCTGTGAATTGTAGCCACGCATTCTTGCAGCAGTGTGTCAGAGCTCTGTCCCCCAGGGAACACACGCAGCCCTTGCTTTTCACATGAAGCATCAGGCTGGTTCCTCCAGCAGCCGCTCTGCTAAAGGAAGCCTGTGTTAAACACATGAGCAGCTGGAGCTGGCTGCAGCTGGCTGCTTTCACCGAAGCACACCAACAGTGCCAGGATGTGTTACTGTCACAAGAGGTAAACTAGGTAAGGAAAGGCAAAGAAAGCTGACCCAGGTTTCTGCATCCTTCCAAACACTAACAATTTTCTCTCTGTCTGAATTATTCTTAGATTAATCTAAGTCCTCTTCTGATCATTCAAGCAAATCACAGCAAAAATCCACATCTTGCACATGTAGGTATCTGTTCATTTTTATGCCTCGATAAAGTTTTAAAAGCTACCCTTTTAGCGGAAGTTCTTCCACAGTGGCTAACGTGTCCATCATCCCTGCGGACATCTGTGGGGCTCTAGATTCCAGGCTTTCAATAAAAAGGCTGGCAAGCCTATGCCCTGCCCTGCTTCACGAATTAAATAGTGGAAGTGAAAATCAGGATGGATATATGAGTATGGTTTCCCATCACTGTAAAGTTTAAAAATCATTAAGTGAAACCACCACTAATTTAGGACCCTTTGTACTCAGTTTTGAACTCCTGAGCACTGTGCTAGCATCTTTTAAGCAACCTTTCATTCTCACAAATCTCTATGAGGTAAGTACCAATACGCCCAGTTTAAAGATGAAAAAAACTAAAGTTGCCCATGTCCCTGTAACCCACAGAGCCACCTCCAAACCCTGTGTTTCATCACTTTTCTTAACTGGGTTAAAATGCACATGGCTTCATTAAAGACTGAATCTCATTGGAGGAATTCTATTTTAGACACAAGTGTTTCTTCCTAGTGTCCTTTTTGTTTTTTAAGTTTCCTTCTTTTACAAGACATTAAAGCAAATATTTGTAGGTAGTTGGATTTTCCCAGATTGCTCGCGCTACCTAAGGAAGAACTGGCCCGATAAGCTTTTCCTAGGTGGCTCTGTATCACCAGAAAGGAAAGGCAAACAGCAAAAGACTGGAAAACCAGTACTCTAAAAATAACCCTTTCATCACTAACTGCACTGGGCAAATATTTACCTCGTCCATTAACGCTGCGGTGTCTTTCTGGCTCTTTTCATCCGAGAAGGACGAGTTGCTGGAGTATGTATTGAGCATTCGTTCCAGGCCTGGAAATGAAACCATGTTCTTGGTCACCTTTCATCCTGGCCTAGCAGGGCACAGCTGGAAGTCGGTCACGCTCAAAGGGATCCTGAACCTGAAGTAATGCCAGTAGGTTTCCTAAATGGCTGAGGGGTAGGGCCATTCTGTCTCTAGCTGTTACTAAGTTTTATGAAATGAGTAATGGTAAATCGACTGACTGCTCATTTATCTTTATCTTCATTTAACAAAATTTGAGAAGTACTGGTGCTTAAAGTAGCTTGACTGTTATTTTTTCAAGATGAAATTTCGAATTCCTTTTGCTTGGCCCATTCTAAGAATTGCTAACGTTTACACAATGTTAGGCTCTTCCTAATTTTTCTACTTATGTCACTAACCATTGTTGGGTTTCCTGTCCGCATTACATTGCGATGAATTGTGGTGCACGCGAATCGAGACATATTAGAATCACAAGTGCACAGTTGTTCTTAGTATGTGTTACTTTAGAGCTGCTTCACATTCTAAAATGTCTAACTTCTAAGTACAGGATTTAATTTGATTTTTACCCTATTTATAAAGTTAATAAAAAGAAAGAAACAAGCTGGGTGAGGTGGCACTCAGGAGGCTGAGGCAGGAGAATTGAAAGTTCAAGGCCAATGCAGTCTACGTAGTGAGTTCATGGTCAGCCTGAGTGATAGCAAGACCCTGTAGAAAAACAAAAGAAGAGAAAAAGAGAGAGAGAGAGAGGAAGGGAGGAAGGAAAGAAGAAAGAACTGGCCAAAACTCTGTGCACAGTAGATTTACCATATTTAAAATCACAAAACTACCTCTTCCTAGCCAGTTTCAGGAACAGAGTAAAATGGTAGTATAGTACATATACAGCTCTCATAAATGGCTAAAATGTCATTTTAGAGCTTTTGCTTCCTTTTTAAAACTTTTCTCCTTCATTCACAACTTGGGTTTGACAATGGGGTTCTTTAAGTGGGATGATCCCTGCCCCGGGCAGTGAAAGCGGACAAATCTTAACTCAGAATAAAACCTCTGAGTGTGATGCTGTCCTCTGTCAGGCCACTCAAAGACACAGTCACACACCTTCTTTGTCTTTGGAGGCCTTTTCAATGTCTCTTTGCAGTCTCAACAATTTTGGTTTTATTAAAGATTTTCGTCTCTCTTTATCCATCGCATTGTTAGGATCTTCTTCCTTTAGGAAAAAAAGAGATGTTTAGTAACTTGAGAAAAATAAGAGTTGCTACTCTCAATTATACTGAGACTTTAACTGACTGCATTTAATTTTAACTTTACAGAATAAAAAAATCAAAAGGACTAGAAATGAAATCAGGCTAATCTTTGGTTTTGCACACATTGTTCTATTTGTTCTAGACCTTATTAATAAGAAGACATCTTGTTCATAGCTTGTAAGTACATGGCTGAGCATGTTCTTTAATAGAACAAATTATTCTTGGAGGAGGAGCCTTATTGTAGTTGTTTTAATTTCTGTGTAAGTAAATCTATTGGCTGGATCTTTGTTGCTCCTGAAAATAATTTATCTTTATTGAAGTTAGAGTCCTTCAGGGGTCCAAATAAAGTATTGTGTGTGTTTCTCAGGCTAGGACGGTCTGAGGAGTGGAAGGAGTGTTCCTCAGGCTTGGTATTGGAAACTCATGAGTTAAAACACATGCCCTACCCAAAATGGGTTTATAATTCTGCCATGCCTTGCAGTAGAACATTAAGAGAACAAGCAGCGCAAGGCCACAGACATTCGTGAGTGGTGTGGTGGCTGAGGGCGGTGGAGGGGGAAGATTTGAGGAGGCCGGAAGACTGGAGAGGACTTTCCAGCCATCCCGAGTAAGGGATGCGGCGGCCACTCCTGTAGGAGAAAGGGCAAAAGCAAAGGAGAGCGGGAGGACTCTGGGACTTTGTCAGGAACAGCAAGGACAACATCTGCTCGAGCAAAAACAGAAGAACAAGTTATCTTTTTAGGTCACTAGGCCAGATTTCTTTTTAGGTCACACAGGCCACGAGGAACCATTACTGAGTTCTGAGTTTTCACATGGATTATTTCAAGGGTTGAATAAAAATAAATTATGGTGGGGTGAGGTAGAGAGGGGGCTGAACCTAAAGGGCAGAAACCTGTGGGGCAAAGGGGGAATAAATGACTTAGAAAAAAATGAAGCAAGTTTCTGTGATAAGGAGAAAAAATAGGGTCCCAAGTACCACTGGGAGGATTAGCTTTGGTAATTCATCACAAATTGGGGAAAGTGAGGGTGTAGAGCAAAGGGAGCAGCCTTTATTTTTTTTTATCTTCTTGAGAGAGGGTCTCACTATGCAGTTTAAACTGGTCTTGAGCTCACTTTGTAGCCCAGGCTGGTCTTGAACTTGCAATGATTCTCCTGCCTCAGCCTCCCAAGTGCTGGAATTACAGGCGTGTGCCACTACGCCCAGTGGGAGCAGCCTTTATAAAAAGGCAATAAATCCATGAAAATATTTTATTTGTACCTTGTGCCTTCTACAGTTATAAAAGTTCCTCTATAGCCTTTATTACATGTACTTCTTGCAACGTTTATGTGAGGTTGGTTTTTATTTTTCCTGTCATACAGAGAAATAAGGAAGGCCCAGGCAGAAACAGAAGCACTTACCCCCAAAACACCACTACAGTGCTTTGGTCCCAACTTCTTACTACCCCGTCATGTGCCTGCCCACAGCTGAGGCCCCCGCTGAAGCCACATCCTCAGGTGGCTCGGCTCGTGCTGCAAGGACACCTAACGCAGCCCTCGGTCCTTCCTACTTGGAGGAATGCCGTCACCACCGGGCTCATGTGCCCAAGACTTCACCTGCCTGTTTAAGGACATCGATTGCTTAAGCACGCATTTCCAGGGACAGATTGAGCCTCCTGGGTTGACCCAAGGATGGGGTGTGCTTCCATCCTTTAACTTTCTTAAATTTGTCCTTCCTTCCCAGGCACTTGTTAGGGAGAAGGGCAGTATCAGAGGAAGCCCATAAACTGCAGACACAACCTTTTGAACGTGACATTTACAGTAACTACACGAACGTTTTCACATTTACAGTAACCACCCGCTCTCCCATTTTTCAATTCAGATTGTTCTCCTTGTTTATCCTGGTCCACGTAAGCTTCACAGTACTGGACAAAAGCCAACCTACGCTTATGCCAATGAGTATAAAGTCAGGCATTGCAGGGCTTTGCTTTAAGGTTATAAAAACAATTCTATTCACTCATTTTGAAACTGTTGTTTCTCTTACATTTAGATATGTAGTTATGAGTTCTAGTGCAATGGTTTCATAGAAATTAAAAATTCCCCAAGAATATGCCAATTAAAGATGCATCATTATATTTACCTCCTTATATTTTGATAGAACCTAGTCAAATTTCCAGGGGGCATGACCTTTATTTTTTGACAGGTTAGTTGATATGAGCATTTCTATTATCCTTAATAAGAAAGTAGTAGATATTATTTTGCTGTACATTTTTCCACCTGAGGGCTCACCCGCACTATTTGTAGGAAAAGAAAGGCCTTTTCCCTCTGCGATCAAGTCTCCCTTTCCACTCCTACATTCACCCTTCTTTCTGCTTTGAGAAGAAGCTGCTATTGCTAATAAACTTCCCTGTGATCAAGGTAGAAAAAAGACTTCCAGAAATCGATGGCGGCTCCCCACTGGGACCCACAGTCCTGCCCCACCTCCTTTCTTCCCACTTCCTGCTCCCTGAGCAAGGGTCCAGTGTTGTAGGCTTCAGCTCTATATTTAATCCAATAAGAAGATGTGGCCAGTGGAATAGGAAGATAGATCAGAGAGAGAGAGAGAGAGAGGGCCACAATCAGAACTCAAAATTCTGAATAAAATACAGCAAAGGGCCTAGGCAAGAGCTTAAGAAATTCTTTGTGCAGATTTTGGTAACTATTTGATAACCCAAGGGCTGGCAGTGTAGCTCAGTGGTAGAGTGCTTGCGTAGCATGTATGACGCCCAGGGTTTGACTCAGCACTGCCAAAGAAGCAAGTCTTGGGGAATAGTGATGCACACCTGTAGTCCCAGCTACGCAGGAAGCTGAGGTGGGAGGACCATTTGAACCCAGGCATTTGAAGCCAGCCTGTGGGACACAGCAAAACTCTGTCTCACATAGAAGTAGACGAAGGAGGAGGAGGAGGAGGAGTAGAGATGAAGGGGGAGAAAGGGTGAGGAGAGGACAAGGATGAGGATGAAGAAGAGGAGGAGGAGGAGGAGAAAAGGGAGAAGGGGAAAAGGGGAAAAGGGGAAAAGAACACTACAATTAAGACTCACAACAGGGAAGCAGAGGCCAAAATCTTTGAAGCATCTTTGATCCAAAAAGACAAAGATTTACCCCCAAAATAGCAGAGACAAGATGCCTGGGCTGTGGGGACAATGACCAGTTTTTCAGCCAGGACGCTCATGCAGTAGACACCCAAATGCCTTCAAAAGCCCCAGGTGATTTGGCTCAAGCTTTCCAAGGGAAGACCCCGTGAAAAATTCTGATAATGATTCCCTCCTCCTAGGACTCAGACCTTTGTGCCGTCTCCTCCCCAAGTGCGGGCCACACTTCCTGACTTGCTTCTAACAAACAGAATAGGGTGAGCTGTCACTTCTGAGGTAGTTTACAGCGGACCCTGATCCCTTCCTGGCCATCTTGGCTCTCCTTCTGGGGAGCAAAGGATGCCATGTATCTGGGCAGAGAATCTCATACCTCAAGGAAACAGATCTCCCAACATCCAGAAAGCACTGGAAGTCTACGAGCTTGGCCACGGATCCACCTGCATGAATTTGGATGTGGATTCTCTCCCAGCAGAGCCTTAAGATGTCTCCAGTCCAGGCGGATGCCTTGCCTGCAGCCTTATGAGGGGCCCAGCAAAGCTGTGCCTGGATTCCTGGCCCATGTGAATTGTGAATTGTGAGCTCACCAGTGTCTGCTTTAGGTCATTAAGTTTGGGGGTGATTTGTGTAGACAACCAGTCCAGGCACAATGTGATACACGGGCATTACTTATAGACCATGAGACGCATCTGCCTGGAATGACTCTTAGAGAAGACTGCTTTGCGTTTAATGTCCTCTGAAGTTCATGTGTTGGAAACTTGATCCTTGATGCAGTGGGGTTAGCAGGTGGGGCTTTTAAGAGGTGACTGGTCACAAGGGCTCTGCCTGAATGGACTAAGGGTGTTATCGCGAGAGTGGGCTGGTTATAAAAGCAAGTTCGGCCCTCTCTTGCTGTCTCGCCTTCTTGATGCCTTTTGCCACATGTGGCAGAATGAAGCCCCCACCAGACCCAGTCCCTGGATCTTGGACTTCCCAGGCTCCAGAACCTTGATCCAAGTAATGTTCTTTACGAGTTACTCAGTCTGCTGGACCCTGTCCCAGGGTCATAAAACAGACTAAGCCAAAGACCGAACAAGAAGATTCTGCCTAAAGCCCTTCCTGACTTCCTTCCAAAGAATACCAAAGATATATTTTCATTGCTGTTTGTAAACCATACACCATGTAATTATTTATATGAGCCATGGAAAAAAATCAGTATTTTCATTTACAGAACAATAGTTACTCGGCAGTTACTTTCAGTTTTTTCTCAGTATCCCGAGCCCCTCCCTCCTCAGGTAACTTCCTGCCATTCCCTACTTACAAAGTAGTCTGTTAACAGGAACTCAGATTTGTTTTCTGTCGATAACATTGCAGTTTCTTCCATCAGAGTCTGCACATCTTTTTCAACATCCACCTTGCTGATGGCTCAGTGAATCTGGGTGTGGCACTGTAACGCCAAGAACAGCAGAAAACAGAGGTGGTGAGGAATTGTCTACGGCCAGTATTTACTGTGCACATCAGAACTAGAGAAATTGTCATGACTCACTGTGGTCAGGGTTTGGCCAAAAAGAGAAATGTGTTGGCTGTACTGGTTTAAGTTGTTGCATAAAAGTTGAATTCTTTCCTTCTCCAGCTCCAGGATGCTCTGAAGAGGATGAAAATGAGATAAACCATTTGTTCTGCAAAACTGAAGTCCCACGTCGAACACTAGCACATCGGCAGGGAGTCTGGGCTAACTGTCAGGGCTTGTATTTTCACTGCAGACAGTGGAGGGAGATTTCCAGGACAGATATGTGACTTTGTGTCCATCATCCTCCTTTAAGATGAGCTTAACTCAAAAGCTTTCTCCAGGGTCTTTTGTCCCAAAAGCCATTTACACAGATACCATGGGCTATTTGATGCTCACAAAGAAGGACAGGAAAAGAAGTATCTGTGACTTCTGGGAAAGGAGAGTGAAGCCCAGGAAAACCCATATTCACATGCTGGAAATGCATTTAGACACCAGATACAACCAGAATCCCTCCTAGTGCAGATGAGTGTTAGCCTATATCTCAGTGCACGAGTCTGTCAGTCTCTGCCGGGCAAAGATGAGACTCACACTGCCAGGCTAAGGAGGTTACTTGGCAGTAACAGAGTCCCAAAGTCTGATGAATTTGTAATCCTGGCCTAAAATTGAGGCCAAGGGTCAGGGTCCACTCTTTGTTTGTTTTGTGATTACGGGGCTGGGGACAGAACCCAGGTCCTTGCACATGCTAGGCAAGTGCTCCACCACTGAGCTACATCCCCAGCCCCAAGCCTGCTGTTTGAAAGCGGAATGGCTACGTGGGATGACAATTCCATACTGGTGTTCCATGACTTTGAGGATGAGGGGTAAATAAGGAAGTAAGGGGCACCACACATTTTAGGAACAGTCACTTATTAGAGTCCTGCTGCTTTAGTTGCTGACTAATGCCTTAGAGGGAGGACACAGAAGCTCAGCGAGGTCCGGTGGGGTGTGCAAGGGAGATCCTTCGGCCACGCGGGGGCAGTGTGAGGCTGCTCCGAACAGGGCCGCACCCGGAAGACTTTGGGCTTTGACAGAGACAACAGGTGTCCAAGACAAAATTCTCTCCATCATGTTTTTTATAAGGACAATTTACCCTTTTATCAAGAGACAGCCAGGTGGGGTGCTTTTATGGCTGTCGTCCTATCTCCTGGGTCCCACAAAGTAAAAAGTGCTCAGCAGGAGTGTTTCATGAAGAAGGCTTGGGGAAAGTTGGTGGTCACACAGCCTTAAAGAAGAAGTGCGCTGTGTCTAAAGATCTGTCTTTGGTGGGCATGGGGCTAGGGAGAACCACAGGGCTCCCCAAGCTCTCCTGTCTGTCTCCTATGGTACTACTGTGGCTCCACCTCCCTGACCCAGTATGATGGTCCACTACATCCTTGCAAATGATGGTAAAATTCACATAACATAAAATGTACCATTTTAACTTTTTTTTTTTTTTTTTTTTTTGAGATAGGGTCTTTCTGTGTAGCTTAGGCTGGCCTTGAACTCACTATGTAGCCCAGGCTCGCCTCGAACTCGCAGTGATCCTCCTGCCTCAGCCTCCTGAGTGCCAGGATTACAGGTGCATATGCCATCATGCCCAGCTTCATTTTGACTGTTTTAAGTATATAGTCCGGTGTCGACATACACTTGTATTGTCGTGCAACTATCAACAGCACCCATCTCCAGAACTTCTTTCATCTTATAAAACTGACACTCTCCCCATGAAATAAGAACTGACCATTTCCATTCTCTCCGGGGCCCCAGAAGCCATCATTTTACTTTCTGTCTTACAGAATTCTACTAATATAAGTGTCTCAAGTAAGAGGAATCATAACATACATTTCTTTATGTCTGGATTATTTCACCTAGCATGTTTTCAAAATTTATCCATGCTGCGGCTCGTGCCAGAACGTTCCTCCCTTTTAATGCTGCATAATACTCCACTGCATGTGCTCTGCGTTGTTGGTTGGAAAGCTTTTTAACAGTCCTTTCAAATGCAAGCTTTCACTGGCTCAGGTGGTAACTGAACACCTATGCCAATCCCATGCAAATGTAGAGGTTGAACCCAGAGTCCTGACCTTTGGGTAGGAAGCCGGGAGCTGTGGCCTGTGGCCCTCTTCTTAAATGCATCAGAAACTGCACGATTTTTCCTTTTTGGGTACTGGGGATTGAACTCAGGACCTTGTGCTTGCCAGGCAGGTGCTGTGCTGCTGAGCTACATCCTCCGACCCCCTAGAAGCTACACAATTTTTGTAAGTCAGCAGGAAACAAATGCCTTTGTTTCTGCTGGCAGTCTCTTGAGTCTCCAAAATCACAGGCACCAGCCGTTTGGATGTGAGCATTTGCCCTTCTGCCTCCCAGATAGAGTATAAAAGACACAGAATAACACGCTCTCAAACACATTGCTTTTTCAAAGGGCAGAATCAAAATGGCTCACAATAAATATCTGAAACAAATTCTGCTCATTTGTTTGGATCTCAAATGGGACACTCTTCAAAAAAGAAAAAAAAAAAAGACCTTACCCTACATAAAGAGATCTAGAAAGCAGCTGTTCCGGCTTACCACTAGGAGCAAGAGACAGGGAAGAAAAGAAAAAAGCCAGGTTTCCAACACACTGGGCCCTGGGGGTGGCCGTTTCTGTACTTTGACAAGTGCTGCGCCTGGAGCATCAGTCTGAGACTAAAATAACCAGTGTCCTTTGGTAGAGACAGTCGTGTTTAACAGATCTGAATTACATTTTGGGGAAATCATTAAAGTGATCTATGTTTGCTCATGAAAAGAGGTGGAAATAAATTCTACTGTGCGAAGGGGCAATCCATATCTCATTACATGAATTATTGCTTTCTATTATCCTTTTTTTCTGTATAAGATGGGCGATGGGGGATAAGACTTGGAAGGACCTCAAACTGTCCTCTTGCATTTTCATGACAACATGTACAGAAAAAGCTGTGGTCAGACCGAGACCACAAGAGACAGTGGATTTAGAGCCCGTCTGGAACGCAGGTACCACAATAATCCACAATCTTCGTTCTTTATCCAGTTCCTGCTGTTCCAGGGTTCAGGTCTGGACTACAAAAAGACCCTGGTGGAACTGTGTTTTCATTTAAATTGCTTTCATAAAACTGATAAAAGAAGTATCATGCTGTTCCTAAGCCAGGGGTTCTTGAAGTCCTGAATGACTAGAAGTCACCTGGACCCCTTTTCTGAAATTAGAGACTCTGATTCACCAGGTCTGGGAGGTGTGAAGGAATCTGCATTTTAACAGATATACTAGGTGCCTTGAAACATTGTCCTAGGGTCACAAAAGGCAACAGTCAAATGCGTTCTAAAATCTTCACAACTCTTCCGCCCAGAGATGACCACTATCAATATTCTGATATATTTTGGACTATTGAGTATGTATAATTTTTATCTTCTTATTATCTACCAAATTATTCAGATTTGGAATTCAATCTTTTCCTCACACCTGAGCAATTTTCCACGCCATTAGTTTCTGAAAATACCATCTTGATCACTTCATAGTGGTCAGTTGTGCAGGCAATTTAGTCATTACTTTTCTGCTAGCCATTTGAGTTGTTTCTTCCCTTTTAATTTTAATGTATTTTCAGCAGAAATCTGGGTGTTGTTTTCAGTTATTTCCTCAAAACAGATTTGTAGAAAGGAAATCACTTTTTCTTAGCATGGGTCCTAGGAGAGAATTAAGCACTAATATTCTAAGGCAGTGATGGCGAACCTTGCAGGGCTTTAAATGATAACAAATGGCTGCCTGTGGCATGTGTGCTATAGGTTTGCCACCCCTGTCCTAAGGTATCTGAACAAGGTATGATAAAAAAAAGACAGAGAATAGTTATATTTTAAAAATTCCCTACAGTAAAAAACACATTGCCATGAGTTTCCCTTTACATACTCCCCCTGACTTCAAACACACTTATCCCATCATTCTTGTCACTTTCTGAAGCAGTTCTGGAAGTCTTCTTTCTTGTGTGTCTTGAGTTGAGCTGTTGTGTACAGCTACCCGGATGTCCTGAATTGATTAAAATTTTGATTTTGGAGGTGAGCTAGAAGGCACATGGTATGGATCCAGTGAATAAGGTGGATGAGACAATCTGTAATGTTGTTATTGGATAGAAATTATTGTCAGTGTTTTGAATCAATTCAGGACATTAAGGCAACCACAAAAAAATGCATGAGAGAGTTCCAGAACTGTTTCAAAAATTCACAAGAATGATGGGATAAAAGTGATTGAAGTAAGGGGAAGTATTTTGAGGAAAATTAATGGCAATGTGTCTTTTATTACAATAATTCAACTGATTTAAACATTAACTGTATAGTTTAATCACATCTCATATACTCATATGGGCATGTAGATTTTCCAATCAATGCTGACCATCTATGCAGTGGTCCCATAAGATCACAGTGGAGCTGAAAATTCCCATTACCTACTGAAATTGTGGTCATTGTAACATCATTGCCCAGTACAGTACATTACACACTTATGGTGATGCTGGTGTCAACCTACCTTCTGTATTGCCAGTTGTGTAAGAGTATAGCATGTGTAATTGTGTACTATGTCCATGTATTTATTATGCTATACTTTTTAATCACTGTCTTTGAAGGTACAATTTCTATTTGTAAAAACTTACCCTAAAACAGTATGAAGCCACAGTTTCACACATCTCATGTTTACTTCATTGCTTGTTGCACCAAGTGGCCCCATTCACTGAGTGACCTACGCCATCTAGGTGTCTATGGATGTTCAGATAATGAAATGGTCCTCTGATTAAATTCTCAGGATGTAGGCCCTTGTTCAGGGACACACAACCATACTGAGTTGCCATCTGTCTGCGCTTAAGTGGTACTGGCCACTTAGAGAGAGAGAGAGAACAGCCACTCAGATCATCTCCTTGTTCTCTGGTTCAGATGAGGAACACTGGTTGAGAAAACGAACTTTTTTTTTTTTGAGACAGAGTCTCGACTATGTAGTTCAGGCTGGCCTTGAACTTACTATGTATCCCAGGCTGGCCTCAAACTTGCAGAGATCTCCTGCCTCAGCCTCCCAAGTACAGGGATTACAGGCATGCACCACCATACCCAAGGAGAAAAGAAACATTTTTAAAGCTTCAACACACATTGGAAATGGTTGTGTAAAATAATTCCTAGAGTAAGTATTATCAGTACCAAGCCTTTGATTCTTGGGAATTCTTGATAGTGCAGCTATCATTTTAAAAAATCTATTGTAGAATATGTCTATCAATTGAATTACTTCTTCTTGAAAAAGAGAAATATAATATGACCATGAAGTAAGAGGGATAATTTTAACATGCGGTTTGTGCAATTGGTTTCATCACTTAATAACCACACTTCAGACTTTATATTTCTCAAATAGGAAACTGTTTTGAGCATAGTTCAATGAGTATTCTCTGAAAGAACTGGTAAATGCAACCTACAGAGTACCAAGAATTGAGAAGACACTGTATAGGGCTCTAAAATGAATTCTGTGTGTGTATGTGTGTGTGTGTGTGCATGTGTGTGTGTATGTGTGTTACTGGAGATCAAACTTACCAGTGAGCTATACGTCCCCCCCATTTTAATTTTGAGACAACATGTTGTGCAGTTGCCTAGGCTGGTCTTGAACTTGGACTCCTCTCACCTCCTCTCACCTCCCTGATCTGAACAGCTGGGATTATGTTATGCACCGACATGCTGGGCTAAAATGAGTTGTTATATTCAATTTTTAAAGAAAGATGGTGAAAGTATGGACAAAAAATGAAATGGAAAGTCCCCAGTTATCCCACTGCACTTCTACTGAAATGCTTTCAGTGAATTCAGCCTGCATTGTTACATGTTTTTTGAGACAGAGTCTCGACTATGTAAATTTACAGGAGATATAGAATGTGTAAATTCTATTATGTAAATTCGAACATGTAAATTTACAGGAGATATAGAATGACTAGAGTAACATGTGAGGGAAGGAATTGGTGTAGACTGAATGCATATAAGCTCAGAAAGCAAGTTGTAGCATTACTGGGAGTGAGTGTGCTGCAAGGATGGACTGATAGACAGAGGTTGTCTCCAGCTGGGTCCAGTGGGCTGGGCCAGGCACTCAGGAGGCAGAAGGGAGCTTACAGGAAGGTGGGGTCCGAGGAACTGCATGGGCTGCACAGGAGAGGGCTTGAGGTACTGTCAGCCTCCAGCCCAGTGTTTGCAAAGATCCTGGACAGAGGGACGAAGGAAAACCTTACTTTCCCTCAAGGAGACAGGTTTCAAATGACACGCCATGTGACTTGCATTCTGATAAAACAATAAAACAACAAACAAGCCGCAAGTACAAAGGAGGTCTTTGGAAATGTCAGTGAATGTGCGTCCTGCCAACATCAGAACGATTTTGTAAGGAAAGACAGATAATCTCCATGAGGCTACAACATGAAAATTAGGACTAATGCCAGAAGGGAAGAAGAAAGGAGCAGGAAGTTCTTAACCTGAAAAGGGAAACTGACATAAAGGAAAGAGTGACCTCAAAAGAGCCCCTATTAATGCGCATTGCACCAGCAATGCTGAACACACACAAAAACAGGCCAGCTACTCATTAGCTCTACCCTGGAAGAAGCAGTGCTGTCACTCATTGCTGTGGCACAGGGGGCGGGGTGAGGGAGGAGGAGATGCTGAGCTTACAGTTTGCTCAGCGTTCTTGAAGGGTTCCTGCAGGACGGAGTGGCAGCCGCGCTTTCACAGCCATCGGGGAAGCCAGCCCCTTGGAAAAGCTACAGCTTCATTAGGCGGTCCCAGGACAGCGGCAGCAAATCATGGCACAACTGTCGCAGCAGGATGTTTGTTATCATTGAAAGCTCTAAAAGGTTCACCACGGCTGTCCAAGGAGGTAAGGCAAGGTCAAGCCTGGGTTGCAGAGCCCGAAGATATAGAAGGATGGTGAGAATACGGACAAAAAATGAGACTGAAAGTCCCCAGTTATCCCGTTTTTGTTTTAAAATGGGTGAAGTTGGAATTTTAAATGCCTTTCCTTATCTACTTTATCTAAAATCTATTCAGGGGCTGGGGATTTAGCTCAGTGGCAAAGCGCCTGCCTGGCAAGCGCAAGGTCGTGAGTTCGGTTCCCGGTACCGGAGAAAAACCAAAAAAAAAAAATAAATAAATAAAATAAAATCTATTCAGCATAAGCCAGGGGTAGGCAAGATCCTATGTCCCGTGGTGGAAATGAAAGAGGGGTTTCTTCTCATTTCTCCCCCTTTGACCTAAAGTTTCAGCTCGTTTACTTTCTTCTTTCTTGTCTAACTCTGCATCTATCCTACCTGAATGTGGCTGAACTGCAGGAGATTTAAAACCAGCCTTTCAATTTCTGCTTGCCTGGAGCTCTCCTGCAACCTGTTCTGCTGGGGAAAACTCACAGTGTAGAGGCCTAGGTTGAATCCCAGAACCACCTTGAGCAGCTGACCTCGTCTCACTAGCCTCAAATTCCTCTATCAGGAATGGAAACACTGTCTTCTTCATACTGTTGGACAGGTACAAAGCACAGTGCGCACGACTACACTGAGCATCACGCCTGGCCGCACCACGTGCCAAGACCTTCTACAAGTCAACCATTGATGGAGAGCACTATGAAGCAGACCTGAGCAGGACTTAAATTAATCAATTGGCTTTTCATGTTCACTTGTGAATCTGTCCAAGGCCGAGGCTCCTTATCTGGAAATGGCGGGCTCATAGTAAGTGAACCTCTGTGAGTCACTAATCCCTACTAAAAGCTGTAGTGGTGGATGAAGCCAGAAAGCTTCAAAGGATAAGACAAGATCACAAGGACACCTGGATCAGATCTCAACTAGATAAAGACTATAGCCTCAGGCACCTCATTCTTCAGTGAATTAATTTAACACCTTATTTAGAGAAGACCTTGAGCGGTTCCGCCCTTCTTGAGTATTCCCCTCCCTTCTTCTGATAACTAAATAAATATGGGCGACCCAGAGAAGGTCTTGGTTTTAGCCCTGAGAGAATCTTGAATGATGTGAGAGGGCTTTGATCTTCCTGGAGCCCTGAAGTCATTCCATTTGCCTCTCTATTTAGCCTTCCCTTACACTCATCCCATACACCTGATCAACCCGCAATAACTAAGGGATACTATTAACACCATAAACAATTGGAGTACTTCCTTTTCTTATTGTAGCAGCTTTAAGCATTTTTTTTTAAACTTGAAAGATGTGGAGAAAAAGAAAGCAAAAATATTTAGCATCTTATCAATCAGAATTGATAATTATTTCATTTGGTCATATTTATGTCCACCTGAAAATGGAGAGCTAAGCTATTTGTGTACAGCTGGGAGAACTTTTGGTCCTGTGTTGGTTGTGTTCTTTCACCAGGGGCTGAGCCATGCTGTGTGGCTGTCTGTGACAGTCCCGCTGTACTCCC
Source organism: Chinchilla lanigera (assembly GCF_000276665.1). NCBI lineage: Eukaryota > Metazoa > Chordata > Mammalia > Rodentia > Chinchillidae > Chinchilla > Chinchilla lanigera. The sequence continues at coordinate 5,585,602 of NW_004955449.1, forward strand.
TGCATGCGCGCCACACCCCCCAGAGATCCAGCCAATAGCCATATGTTTACAAACTGTACATAAAACTCAGCATAGTTTTGGTGTGAGATAAATTTTTAAAGCTTATATAGATTGTATATATGGTATGTTTCTTTCCAAAATCGTATTTTTTTTTTGGTCTTTTTGAGACAGGGTCTCACTGTGCAGTTCAGGCTGGTCTGGAGCTCACTTATGTAGCCCAGGCTGGCCTGGAACTGGCCACAATCCTTCTGCCTCAGTCTCCGGAGTGCTGGGATTACAGGCGTGCACAACATGCCTGGCCCAAAATCATATTTTTGAAGTAAATTCATATTTAAATATAGTTTTAATTAACTTTTTAGTGTTGGTATTAGTCTATTTTCCAGTTTAGAGAACATTTTAAGGGTGCTCTGTTGATGGATATGAAGATTTTGTATAATTTTTCCTCACCATGCAATTATAAACAATTCTATAACAAACTTTTTCTGTGGCACTGGGGATCGAATCCAGGGTCTTGTGCATGCTAGGCAGTGCCCTACCACTGAGCTACATCTCCAGCCCTTTTTGAAATTTTTATTTGGAGATGAAGTATCATAAGTTGTTCCCAGGCTGGCCTTGAACATGCAATGTTCAGGCTTCAGTCCAAGTAGCTGAGATCACAGGCATGTACACCACACTCAGCTTCTTGCATCCTTACTGAAGTATAGGTGTTAATGTTCCTCAGAGGGGAACTGCTGTATTGTGTGTCCATGTGCATTTCGGTTTTACTAGATACTGTTAAACTATTCCCAATAAAGGGGCACAAGAATTCTTGTCCCCTAATGTCCTTGCCAACACTTGCTATTGTTCCCTCCCAATTTTGCCAAGTGACTGAGCCATTTTTTCCTGTTTCGGGGTTTTTGATTTCCCTTTTTTGAGTTGCTTGTTCATATCTTTTGACTATTTTTGTTGGATGACTTGCCACAATTCATTCTGTGTGAGTTTGCACATTTAAAGTGTGAAGATGGTACTTCACCCATTGTTATAAATCTTCAGTGGCCAGCACAATGCCTGGCATGAAGCAAACTCTGTAAGTGACCACCGTGTACGTCAGCCCTTAGCTAAAACTCACATCTGGATGCCTAACGTCTAAACCATAGGTTACACTTTACTCTGATCGCACTTACAATCAGCTGGGTGCCCCTGTATCCACTGAGAATCACAAATAGACACTCGGGCAAATGATAATAAATTTTCACTGGTAACTGTGTCCATGAAGAAATGGAAACATGGAGGGTAAACATGGTCTGAGAGTCACTATGAGAGTAAGGATCAAGACAGAAATTAGGTTTTGTAATTGTAGATCTCACCTTCAATTCCAAGGTCAGGTAAAGCTCTACAAGAGAAACAAATGTGAACACACGATTTACCTTGTAACAGTTTTCTAGTGTGTTTTCCCATTTCAGTCTGGTTGAATAGCCTGCCATGTTCTTTTGGTAGTACTTTTCATCCTCCTTTTCCAAATTCTCAGTCGATTTTTTCAATTTATTGAAGAGCTAAAGTAAGAATATCACTGTCACTGTCGTATTCATTAACGTATTTATAAAAGCCCTTTATAATTCCACAGGAAGAAGTGTATGTGGCCCAATGATATAAAACTCTATATAAAGTGTTAACTATATATGACAAAACAAAAGATCTTTTTCTTTCTCAGAAAAAAAGGATGACAGAGCCATAAGGAGACCTAAGGTCCTTTCAATATGACACCTTCAATTTTACACATGAAGAAATTGATGGCTTATATATAAAATAATTTGCCTAGGAGGCAAAATCAAATCAAGAAGGCAAACTGACAGTGTATTTGAGCATCAAAAACACGAGTCAAGTATCTCCAACTTAAAACGTCAATCTACCATTAAATTCTACAGTCTTATGTGGCAATACTTCAGGTTCTCACATTTCTTATGAGGATGAGTAGAGACTGTGACATTATGTAATTTTTAGAGCAGGCCTGGTCTGACCATCTTAGAGCCAACATTGCAGCTTTGGAATCAGACTTCTTCGGTTTGAGCTCCGGTTCTGCTGCAGATAAGTTACTTAAACCTCACGAGCCACAGTTCCTTTATCTCCCTGATGGGGCTAATGGCAGCTCCCATGTCCCTGGGCTGCTTTGAGGATTCAGGTAGGTAATGCAGCTAAGACACATGCTAGTTACACTCTCTGATACCTTGAGAGGCGCCCAAAGATCGATACGTACAGTAATTACCCGAGAAAAGCCTGCAGCGCATGCCCACTGTTTACTGTAAGCTATGGGCAGTGTGACAGATAACTTCCCCTCACTCTTCGCCCAAGAGAGTCCTTTTGCTAGTCACCAAGATCTGCCATTCCAATTGCTAAATCTTCAGGGAAATCAAAGTAATACAAAAGTTCCAGGAGCACAGTAGCTGAAATGGATGATTAAAATGTCCACGCAAGTGATTTCATACCTCTGAAAACTGAGTAAAGTTAGTTTTACAAGAATGATTTTAAAGGTTTCCTGTGCATAAGCCTGCCTGGGAGCGGGTGGGGCTGGCTTGTACAATTTCAAGTTTGGGATCCCACAAGTAGCAATACTAATTCATTAACTCTGTAATGAGATTAGCAAATCTGAACTTTCACTCCCTCTTCAGATGTTTGCCATGCAAATGGTGCTCAAATCACACTTTAAGGAGTAGCAAGAACACCCCTAGTTTTAGCTGTTTAGCAGCTTCAAGGACAGAGACAATGACTTTTAAGAGTGATATTCTTTACGGTTAAGATTTTGACCAATGTCACAATAGTGAAGGACTTTCATCCCAAGTGCTGAATATTAATACCACTCACTCTACTTTTCCAATTGATATGCTGGGCTGGCTATGTAAACATCCCTCCACTCAGATGTATGACCTATACAGGGCACATTGGTTTTGTATTTCAAGTGTGATGAACCACATCAATCTGTAGAAACATGACCTTGTGAATTTCAAGTTGATAATGATAGCGTAAAAGCCTGGAAGAGTGCTACGCTATACTCTGCTGAACACTGTCTTAGATTCTCAGGAGAATGCTTGGACACCAGCAGTGAGCACTGACCTTTGAGATCATCCCTCGCTTTCACCAGCCTGCGTTACAGTGCTACTGACCACCCGTTTCTACATGGCAAACATACCAGAAATAGCCCCAAGTGGACATAAAAGAAGCATGTGGACTTCTATGTTTTCAGTTTAAAAACGTCCTTTACTAAAATTTGTTGACATTGATTTTGTTTTCTTTTCTTTTCTTTCTCTTGCAAGGAACATCTTATTCACCAGGTGTTAATTATTGAGTGACTGCAGTATGTCATAGGCAAAGTTATGGGAATAGAAAAGAGAACAAAATAGGTTCCTTCTCTAGTTAGAGAGGCACACAGGTCACTGCTATGTTGTGATGGGTCTCAGAGACTCTGGATGACAGCTGTGCTTAGCTGTCATTGGGACACCAAGAGAGGCAACTAAGCCAGTCTTAGAATGAAAATGACATTTAAACTGTTGCTTCACATAGAGTATGCAATGAAAGAAAGAAAAAAAGATCCTGTGTGAATAGACCTAAAATGGAAGTAACAATTAGTGTGGCAAAATATCAAGGCATAAAGAAAAACCTTGGTGAGTTTGGAGCACCCATACAGAAAGAGAGAGAGAAAGAGAGAGAGAGAGAGAGAGAGAGAGAGAGAGAGAGAGAGAGAGAGACAGAGACAGAGACAGAGACAGAGACAGAGACAGAGAGAAAGACAGATGGGGGAGAGATGAGAAATGACGCTGAAGTTCTAAGCAGAGATCAAGTCAAGGAGGGTCTTCAGGGCCACATAAGAGAGGGTACACTGTAATCTGAGGTCACTGGGAAGCCTTTGAAGGCTTCTAATGGGAGAATGATAAGTTCAGATTCAAGTTTCAGGACCACCAGCTTTGCTTGTACAAGAGGATTAGATGGAGAGGCACACCGAAGGCGCAGACGCTGATTTGTTTGTGGCAGTCATCCAGACAGATGCTGACGGTGTCCCCAAGCACACCAGTGGCAGGGAGACAGGTAGAAGTAAAGAAGTTCAAAAAACATTTTTTTAAGGATTAGAATTGGGAGGATATAGCAGGTGATAATATTCAAGGATCTGGGAAGCAGAGGGATAGCAAGTATTTCTGGTAGAGAGAAGAGGCGAGTCTGATTCTGGAGGTGTGGGAGGCAGTTTGGAGACTGGGATGGGTTGGGGATGGGTATTGGGTATTTGTTCACACGGACACGGTAGTCAGAGCTTTAAGAGTAAATGTACTGACGACCTGACGTTGACAGTATCAGACTGGATGTGGAAACGCAATGGTAAGTTAAACAGAGGTGGCCAAAGAGAAGTCTTCAGGAAAAGCAATATAAAATGTCAGCGAGACAAAGGGAGTCCATAAAGGAGCCTAAGATAACATTTCCAGAGGGGCAGGAGGAAAACTGAGAGACAGAGAGACAGAGAGAGAGAGAGAGAGAGAGAGAGAGAGAGAGAGAGAGAGAGAGAGAAAGAGAGAGACTGCTATAGTTAAAAAGAAGAGAATGTTCCCTAGAGGGGGAAATTAACTGTGTTTGAAACATTGCTTTGCACCTCACAGAGTAGAGCTTCTAAGAAGTTCCTAAAGGTAAAACTGGAAAGTATTCACTGACTTTCACAGTGACATTGTTTTGGATGGCAAGAACAAGCGGAGGGAAATGGTAGGGAAAGCTTGGCTAGGGCAGCGTGAGGCACAAACAGGAGCTGAGAAAGTGGAGATAGCAATCAATCCTCTCACAAAAATCTTATTGTAAACAGAAGGAGGGGAGGTGGTGGAGGAACAGGAATCGGGCCGTGACAGGACGACTCTTACGCTTCCGGTTCTCCCAAGCTGTGGGTGCAGTAGCCTGAATATCCATGTGCTCCACGAGTCATAGGTTCAGATTCGAATGCCCAAGGTGGTGGGAGATGGGGTCTTCGGGAGGTGATGGGGCGTGGCCAGTGGAGCGCTCATGAACAGGATAAGTGCCTCTGTAAGGGAACCCCAGAGTTCTCTCTTGCCCTCCTTCTGCCATGGAAGGATATAACTAGAGGACTGTAGTCTGCAACCTGGTAGACGACCCTCACTGGAACCCAACCATTACTGGGACCCTGAGCTTGGACTTCTAGCCTGCAGAAATGTGAGAGGTAATTTGCCTGTTGTCTAAGATGCCCAGGCTGTGGTACTAGTTAAGGCAGCCCAAGCAGATTAAAATGGGATCCAAGAGGGCGGGCAGCCCGCAGAGGGTCTGTAAGAGGCGGGAGGGTGGGACTCCCCCTGGAGGCAGGTGCCTGCTGCCTTCTGTGCGCTCTGTGAGGCCGGAAGCAGGACAGTGGGAGAGGGTGATGGGTTGGAGTAGCAGAGCACGAAGGCTTAGATCAGCTTGGGGTGGGAACCAGGACTGCTGAGCAGGGGCATGGGAGGAATCGCTAGCAGCACAGAGGAGAGACGAAGGCTGCAGGTATGATCCTTTTGTGTGGATGAGAAATGAACACTACCTGAGGTTTTCAGCTTCATAATTAAAACAACAGCTACAAAGCAGTAAAGATGAGAGGGGTCCGTGACATCAAACCCAGCAAAAGTCATGCTTGGAGGGTGCTGCAGGAGAGCAGAGGAGGCCTGTGGACTTCGACCTCTCAGGCAAGCTTTTAATGAGGAAGGAAGAGGAAATCACCACTCAGCAGGGCAAGCTTTCTTCGTGATTGCTTGGCAGTAATAAAGCTTCTAATGAGGGCTCAGGATGCCTAGGACAGGTCCTGGTGCCTTTGACACACCTTGCGGGCAGGTCATCATTCAGCACTTGCTATGAGCCTTTCAAACTGTGAAGACTGACACATGCAGAACTAGGAAGCTTGTAAAATCTTGCTAGCAATGAATTTAAATTGCTCAACTCATAGCTTCTTCAGATGAAAGGATGGAGCCACTTGCAATGACCATGTTCTTTTTAAGAATGTTTGGGACTGCAGCGCTGCTGGCTTCTTTTCCTTTCCACCTTTTAGAGAGGGTGTTATTTCACAGTTTCTAGTATGGGACATAATGGCAAGAAGTGTATGAGATAGCCTATTGGGGTATAGGCAGAATGTATTTGATTTTACTCCTGCACCTCAGTATTATGGGTGTTCTTATTTGCCTAGGAAGTTTTGAAGCATACTCTTCTTTAATATACAAGAGGACACTATTGTCCACACATGGACAGTTGTGGATCCTGAAGTGGCTTGGGGAAGTGGGGAATTTGGCAACATGAGAAGTTGCTGTGGGCCCCGTAAGAGTCTTTACTTCCAGTGTCCTGGGACATGTGCTTTTTGACATGTGCCTGGATCATAATTTTCAGAGGTATTACCCAGCTTTAACTGAACAGAATTCACGCATCTTAGAAATATTTCTGCCGTGAGCCCATAGACTGAGTTTGCTAATAATTATACCAAGATAAACTAAGCATCAGAGCTGATATTTTCTTCTGCTTCTGGTTATAAGCAAACACCACCCATGTGCAAAAGCAATAACAGAATGACCTAGTGGGATATGACAAGACATTAATGAAGGGGCTGGGGATTTAGCTCAGCGGCACAGCACCTGCCTGGCAAGCGCGAGGTCAGGAGTTCGATCCCTGGTACCAGAAACAAACAAACAAACAGAAAGACATTAATGAAGACATTTTTGGGGGAATCAAACTCAGGACTTTGCTCTTGCAGGCAGGCACTGCACCACTGAGCTATATCCCCAGCCCAAGACATTTTAATTACTTAAAAATTTCAAATTATCAAAAGGACTGTTAGAAATATGAATTTATATTTACTGTGGTAGAGGCTAAACCTTGCCCCAAGTGTTTATCATGCATATAAATTTTTTAATGATTATTATTCAGGGATTGTATAAAGGCATCCCTACAAGCTAATCATTTAAATTTTGTTTCATCTTTGCCTCATCCTGCAAACATTTCTACTTTGCTTTGTAATGTTCATAACATATTAGTATAACATATATTTATATATATTTCTACATATTATAAAATAGCATAGGTAATTATACCTAATTATTATTTATTTGGCATGTGAACTGAGATTTTTTCTATTAATAGAGTTCTCTAACAAAAACAAAAAAGTTGGACACCGTGGTCCCTGTCAATAATACCTTCTAAAACTATGTGTGGCCCAGGGTGATCCAGAATCCCTCTCATCCTCCGCCAGCCTATGGCTCTGCAGAGAGCCCGCCCCAAGCAAGGAACAGCAGGTCTCAGGGCTTCCGGTAAGGGCATGAAGCGCACCCGTCTCCAGCCACTCATCCCACGCAGCAGAGCAGCTTACCTTCTGCTTCTCCTTCTGAGTCATGGATTGCTTTGAGCTTTCTATCAGATGGAAAAGCGCTTCATGCTTCTTGGTACTCACCATTAATTTTTTCTTAGCCTAGAGTCACACATACAAACAAGAGGGAAAAAATAGGAGCAGAAACTGATTAGCAAGAGAAAAACTCTTCTGTTCTGGAACAAGACATGTTTCTGTGCCAGCTTTAATGATTGTATCATTTTAGTTCTTTGTGCCTGCCCTCACCTTAAAATCTGCTGAAAGTAGTGCAGCAGTGAACACTTTGCATGAGGACCACGGTGTGATTTCATTATTGTATTGTGTACACTCAAGGGGGTTATATGCTTTGCTAAATCACCAAGGGCCTGCAGGCCTCTACAACATTGTTCCACAGAGCATAATGGCTGTGCCAAAACAAACATGGGAGCCTGCCTGCACCACTCTTTTAAGTCAAACTGGCCACAGTTGGGTTGTTTTAAAATATCGCCTTAAAAGTTCAGCAAGGGTGGAGACCTCCCTCTCTGATGCTCAGCTTGAGAGCTGGGGCTGCCTGGCATCTTAGGAAAGGCCCCGTGCTTGCTGGGGTGTAGGCTGTGAGGGAAGAGGCAGGGAGGGAGGAAGCTCTCCGTGTCTGGCCACCCCATGGACACCTCGAAGCATTCAGAGGATCGTGTCTTATTCTGCACACTTGAATTTGGCTGAGAGATGATGCTGCAGAGATGAAGTACACAAAAAGATTTAGGCTGAGTTGGACTCAGCCTGTTCAGAAACTTGGTTGATTGAGACTGGCTTCTCCCTCAGATTACAAGGACTGTGGGACTGGATAGCCAAGGCTATCCTTGAGGTTTCTCTCTCCTTGGGAATTAGAGGCAAAGGCTTCCGTCTTGCTCAGAATACTTGAAGACTCTACGATCCAGCATCCCACAGTCCATTTCCTCTGCCTTCAGTCAGTCACATGCCTGCTGATAAATGAGTGAGAGAGGCAAGGGTACTTGGTCTTTTAAGGCTTTGCACTTGTGTCTGCAAAATAGACTGTATTTCATTATCAACATGCTCAAGCCCTTGGTTATAGGTCTGTTTTGTTTTGTTTTTTTTTTGTACCAGGAATTGAACTCAGGACCTTGCACTCACTAGGCAGGCACTTATGCCACTGAGCTATATCCCTGGCTGATAAGCCCTTGGATTGCAACTGGGGAGAGCATTATTATAGCTCAAGAATTTTATGTTCTCTAATTTCTCTGTCACTCTTCATAAAGAATTCAATCATTTTATTTAGAAAAATGACTTGGTAGAAACTGGGAAATAATAAAAAGTGGATTTTTTGTTGTTGTTGCTCTTGTTGTTCTTGGAAGCAATTGCAGCTTGTGAGCATTGTTCCTGACTTTTGGTTCATTGTATTGAATTTCCTGTGAATGCTGAATCTTGAAAGAAAATTGGTTTTTAAAAACAATCCTTTTATTAAAAGCTCAGAAAATTAAGAGCAAAGGTAAAAGAAAAAGGCACATGACTGGATATTTTTCTGAGGCTTTTAAAAATGTACTATAAATGCTTAAATAAGTATTTATTGTAACAGTGATTCTCATGAAATTCCATTTGCCAGTACGACACTGGGTGTAGAAGTTCATTGCCGCAAACATCTCTTATTAATGTCCTTGACCTGTGTAGTCAGTCCTCAGTTTCATCGGAAGTTTCTGAGTCACCCGGAGATATGTCTGAGGGCATCTCTGGTTATTGGGCACAGGGGCTATTTATTTGCACAGGTTCTCTTCAGACACTAACACTTTAGAGATGAAAAAATAAAATTACAACTCTTGGGGTACAAGTCCTGTCCAAGGGGATCACTGAGTTTTTAAAACAGATTTCCTAGCCTCTTACTCTTTTTACTTAGAATGAATTTCTCTAATACCAGATTATTCTAGAATAATCTTCCATACATATAGTTTCCATCTGTTATTTTTGCTGCCTAAGAACCTGTAAAAATATGCTCCAGCATTTCACTCCAAAACTTAATTCCACTCCTTGGAGTTTGTTCACCATTTCCTACATGTATGTTATCTAACCAGCTAAATTTTAAATTATTTGAAGACAAGGATCATGTCTTAGCAGGGTGTTGTGCACAGGAGGTGGACTCTACACACTTTTGAAATCAATATACACCTCTCTCTGGACATGCCCCGCCCCCCCAGCATCACTAATGCTCTTCTACGGAAGGTCTGTTTGTCACTGGTTGTAATTTCAAATTACACAGAGAGACAGTACAGAGTAATGGAAAAGAGCAGTGACTCTGGAGTCCAAGAATTTCTAACAACTCTTGGTTCAACACTAACCAGCTATATCCTCTTGGGAAAATTGCTTACACTGTCTATGTCTCAATTTCCCTCCTGTATAAAACGGGACAATGCAAGAGCACACATCACATTGGGTTCTTGTAATGATTCATATATCAATATATAGAGCTTGATCAATTTTGCATGTCTATATCTTGTAATCTAAGCAACTACTTTGAGATAGCAATATGCAATATAATAACTATTATTAATTTCTATCATCTTGTTTTGGAATTCTGCATTTTTTTCCCTCTCTCTTTAAAATATATAGAGCTTGGCACATAATACATGCCATATAGGTGTCAGCCACAAATAATAGTTGCATTTTCAGCTATACTTTTCTTTGGCTTAGTTAAAAGATATATCCATATAATAATTCAGATGTGAAAATATTTTTCTCTGCAATTAGTGCCGAGGAGTATTAACACTAAAGCAAATGATCATGTCTGTGCAGAAGTAAAAAGCTTCAATCCTAAAAACCGAGTTTATGTGAATGCTGTTTGTGAGTACTTGCCTTAATTTGCTGATTCCAATTGCTAATAACAAGACTTGCTGTCTTTTCAACTTCATTATCAAGCTATTAAAGAGAAAATGGAGAAAACATCATTCTTTCTTTTTGTTTAATCATTACTATAGACTAAATATTTGTTCCCCCTAAAATTCGTAGAAGGAAACGTATTCCCTCCAGGGGATGGTGTCTGAAGATGGAGACATAGGGGGTGATTGTGTCATGGGTGTAGAGCCCTCATGCATGCATTTACACTGTATAAACGAGGTCCTGAGTGCTCCATTGCCCCTTCTACCATGTGAGGACTGCTGAGAAGATTGCTGTCCACGCTGCAGGAAGAAAGCCCTTACCAGACATTGCATCTGCTGGCACCTAGATCTTGGACTTTCCAGTCTGCAGAATGATAAGAAATCAATTGCTGCTATTTCTAAGTTACCCAGTATATGCTATTCTATTGTAGCCACCTAAGCTGACAAAGATAGTCATGGTATTGGTTTTTTAATTCTAGTATAATCACTCTCACTATCTATTGCAGTTTGAAAATCCTACAGTAGACATTTCCTGAGTAAAGTAGCCAAACTGTCTTATCTCTGTGTCAAGTGTCTCTTGACAGGATTTGTCAAAACAACGTTTTCTGATCCATAAGAATGTGAAAAGCACACACATGCACGCAGCTGTGTGGAGGACACCCTCGTATAGCCTGCGTCCCTGTTGGTTCTATAACATCCACGTCAACATCAGTTCATGTGGCAAAAAGCCCACATCAGGATAACTGGTAAACAGTCCTTGAAGTACTTATTTTACTACATGGTTCCTTTGCTCACAGTGTGACTGTTTTAATTTCACAGAGATCAGATTATTAATCATAATTAATTCTCTTTTAAATGGACACTAACAATAATGATAGAAGTGGATATAGGCAACCATCCAGGGGGATCAAATACAAGTTAGCATAGAACCTTCTTTCTTGTTCCATAGATTCAATCGATCAGCCGTAATTCAGCTTGCCTAAGATCCAGCAAACAATATATTTTTGTTTTCCCCCATTGGTTATACGTGTAGGATGTAGTTTATTGTAACCAGTGCAATAAGAATAATTTTATGCACTATGCCATTTTTAACTCACTGAATGTGCCTGGAATCCAGAGCAAGTTCACTTCCAAAAATAAAAGTTAATCTCTTATCTATTGTGAGAGACTGGGGCGGGGACGTAAGGTGCATTACAGTGGCAAGGGCAGTGCTGAAAAGATTATAAACTGGAGCAGCAGTTTGAGGGGTCATGACATCAACTGTCTAAAGTGTGGAGATAAATTGCCGTGGATTGTGCCTAATTTATGGTAAATATGAAACAAAGATAGTTATCATATTATTACATGGTATGAAAAATATTTTGTAATTACTGAGATAGAGATTAATGCTTGGTTTTATTAAGCTAACCAGCAAAGGCAGATGATTATATTGCTTTCTAGCAATTTCTGGTTCCACCATCAGCCCAGGCTTAGGCAGAGCCTCCATCTGACACCAACTCTTCCTTCTGACTCAGTGTAATGGGTTTGAATTTTTAAGTGCCTTTATCATTTCTCTTGCATCAGAGCTTCTCAAATCCCTTTATCCTCCTGATGTAAACCGATCCTTAGGACCTGTTTCATCTGAAGCTGCCCTGGCACTGTCTCTGCTCTCCTGGGGGCCACCTCCCACCTGGGCCGGGCCCAGGATAGGCCGTGACCCTGACCCCACTTCTAGCAGAGCCCAGTGGCTTCCAGTGACAGCCGGTGACACTGTCTGGAGACTTGCTCCAAAGAGCCTAACAACCGTGTGCACAGTGAAACTGTTCTGAAAGGAGAGGCATTCAGGAAGGCTAAGGCATGTGTTCTAAGATGACCAGGCAGCTAGGGCTTCATTCATGTAGTTACATAATCCCAAGCTGGTACTCCTAGAAAAGTGTCTTTCACAAAAAAGCAGCTATCAGTTTTCTATTTACAAATGGAATCTTTAAAATTGATCATTAAATTACTGAAAAGTACATAAATAAAAATAGCCTTGTTCTATCACCTCAACATAATTTTTATTAACATTTGGGAAGGAGCCGGGAGTGGTGGCACCCTCCTGTAATACCAGCCCTTGGGAGGCTGAGGCAGGAGGATCGTTGCGAGTTCAAGGCCAGCCTGGGTTATAAAGTGAGCTCAAGGTCAGCCTGAACTGCATAGCGAGACCCTGTCTCAAAAAGACAAAAAAAAAAATTTTGGGAAGGATCTTCAAGTTTCTCTCTCTCTCTCTCTCTCTCTCTCTCTCTCTCTCTATATATATATATATATATATATATATTCTTAAAAATTGAGGTTATGTTGCTTCTTATATTTTAAAATCATACTTATTTAACTATATTATGGAAAAAAATCCCCATGCGGTAAAATTCTTCTATAAAAAGAGTTTTTGTTTTCATGGTACTGGACCAGCATGAGCCCAGGGCTTTGCATATGCTAAGCAAGGGCTCTACCACTGAGCTATATCTCCACGGCTTTTCTAATAAGATTTTTAATGGTTGTATAGTACTCTATTGCTTGACTTTGTTTTTGCTTATTTGTTTTACAGTACTAGAGATGGAAACTAGGGGCTTCACACTAAGTTAAACCCAGGTCCTTTTTAATTTTTTTTTTTTAAATCTTGAGACAGGGTCTTGCCAAGTCTCTAATTTGCCCAGCTGGGGATCAAACTTGTGATCCTCCTGCTTCAGCTTCCACAGTGTTGGTTCACAGGTATGCCCCACTATGCCCAGCTATCATCATTATTTTTGAATGATGATACAGTTGCCACTTTTTCACTCTTATAAACAATGTTCTAACAAACATTCTTGTACATAAATCATGGGTGTGTGTTTTGTTTATTTTTATGATAAATTCCTGAGACCTAACATCACTTTTAGGCCATCTTTTCCTCCATGGGCCACAGACAGAAATCTTGCTTTTAAGAAGGAAGGAAAGAAAAGCTTTGACTCACTGATTTTCTCTTCTTCTCCTGCACACTCAGGATTTGATGAGTTGGTTTTATTGCTTCCAACTCAATTGCTTTGCCAAGTTTTCTGGAAATAGAACATAAAGACAGACAGTCATTGTCTTAGGGTTTACATCCACTTTCCAAATTACTTTCTGGGGAGATGAAATGGTAGGTTACAGCCTATGCATTCAGCGCAAGTTGGAAGTGGAATATTTGTTCCCCACCCACTTTGGATATTTCCCACTCCCTGTGGGGTTGGAGCCAGGTCTGGGCGAGAGCCGGGGACACTCACTGATGCAGCTCCGCGGCGGATTTCATGCCCTCCGATGCCCACGCCCAGGCGCTGCTGAGACAGCTAGAGGCAAAAATAGCGGGGAACAAGGGTGGTGTCATTTTCCAGTGAACTCTGGGGAAAAAAGGTCTCATGCCTGATGCACTCAGTTCTCTAACCGGATTTCAGTTTCTCCGTGAGATGAAATCATGCCAATATATTTATTTGCTCTCTGGTCATTAGATACGCTGCCTTTCTTCCCCAGTCATTTCTCCTTTACATTTTCATCTCCCATCTCACATCTGTAGAAAATCAGGGAAATAGAGTCGCCAGGGAAGTGAACTGGTGGTGATAGGATAGTGGGTTAGCAGGCCCTCAAAGAAGTCTTCAGGTTCCTCAATTCAGAGATGAATAAATTGAGTCTTGACGAAGTTAAATGACAGAGGCCTCAAATCCCTGCTAGCATCCTGCCTACTGCTCTTGGAGTCGGGATTCATCTCCTGCTCCCTGCTGGCTTACCTGAGAAGACCTTCTAATGCCGGGGGCCTACCCCACAATCACAGAGGGTACCACACTGACCCTGGAGGGACAGAGGAAGGGTCAGAAAGGGCAATGTCATACTCTCCCACATGAGGGGAGAATGCAAACAGGACAAGGAATCTTCGGGTGAGATGCACATGTCTGTTCGGACTTTGGTGGTGGTTACATGGGCTACAGATCCATAAATACTGACCAAACCACATGCTTAACATGGGTGCTTATTATCAGATGCGAATAAAGTCGTCCTGTAAAAAAGCATGTCAGCACATTGTGGGGGAGAGCATCTTCCATGCGCTTCTCAGAGCAGCTTGGCAGCAGGGCCGGAAAGGCAGCATGCCAGCCTCTGAAGGGCCAGGGGCCTCCTGTTTTTCCTGTGTGATGTAGGAAGAATCACTCAGCTTCTCTGAGCTTCACTTAACTGATCTTTTAACATAAAAATGCCCTGGGATATCTGTGCAAGTCCCCAACACGGATTTGGGTATGGAGAAACACCCAGTGAATGCTCATCATTAAATATTGGCTAATGCTGCCCCACAGAACGTCCCAGACATGCCAGCTCTTTGGTAGTACTGTGCTGGGTGCTGGGGTCCTGACGCAGCAAGACACACACCACTCCACCTTGCTACCTCTTATTCTGTAGGAGGAAAAGAAGCAATCGAGTCAAAGCCAGTGTGAGCATTCATGGCACTTTTGCTCCATGTGAGCTACGTGTCTTGGTTACTTTTCTCTCGTTGCTGAGACAAAATACCCAACGCCCAAAATGAAGGAAGGAAAGGTTTATTTAGCTTACAGTTTGTGGAGGTTTCAGTCCATACTTGGCTGGCTTGGAGGCAGAAGATAGCAAAGCAACAAGAGCAAAGGGGGAATGGCAGCCGAACAGCAAACAGCCAGAGCAAACCGGAGGAATGGCGGCAAGCAGCTTCTTTCCCTGCCTTACTTACTTTGTAAACAGGCTACCCCCACCTAAGGGGCTTGTAGCTCTCACATAGTCTCCATGCCCTCCTCTTCCACAGGCTCAGGATGTATACAAAGTAAGCACCCTGGCTTCCTGCTGAGTCACTTAGCCAAACCTCTAGACTCCCCAAGTTGACACAATGTATCAACCATAACACTACGCCACCAAGTACACTTGGATTATCTCACTGAATCTTCCTGGCAACCATAGGAGATAGGTTTTATTTCCATTTTAAAGAGATATTGAAAGGAAAGATCAGTTGTCCTATGTCACACAGCCAGTAAGTGGTAAAGCTTGAATTTAAACCTGGCAAGTCTAAACAAAAGTCTATCTAAACTCAACCGTGTATGTGCTGCACTGCCTTTTGTAGTCTACCAAAAGTCTGTCCTAAAAATAAAAACAGAGCTAAAAGTCAGAGCGATTTTAAAGCCATCATTTGCTGTTACAGGTGACATCTAAGCAGGTGTTGGGATCTGGGCTCCAGAACACTCCCCCTACCTGTCAGCGTCGTAAAAAGCCTCTGTCAGAGCGCTGCTAGTTTGGGGTCACGTCTGCACGCATTAGTACGGAAGCTTCATAGCAAATTATCACCAGTAAATGCTTTTAGAATACCTACATCTTTCTTCTCTCCTGCGAGGAGGAAATCTACTTCATTCTTATTGCTGCTAAATACTGAGAATGTGAACCAACATTTTTTTGCACCCAGTGTGCTAAACTCTTTACACACATTATCTCATTTAATATGCACTGCTCATTCGTTAATCCTTTCATTCTTTCTCTCTTTCTCTCTCTCTCACACACACACATGCACATGTACACTCATGCACACACACACACATGCATGCACACGCACATGTACACTCGTGCACAATGGAACACGTATCATTATTCCATCTAACGGAGGACGAACTCAAGCAGAGAGGCCAAATTACTTGTCAAATGTCACACAGTAGAGATAACACAGGACTCAGACTTCCTGACTCTGACCTTCTGACTTAACACCACCACTTTCCAAGTTAAATGTCATCACGAAGCCAATTATAAAAGAGGGCTTAGGGGTTAGAAGGACCCAGGGTGAATCCAGCTCTGTCACTCATTGCCTGCATGATTGGGAGTGTTTGCTATTCTCCAAACCTCAGTCCCTAGCTGTAAAGAAGGATGATAATCAGACCTCTCAGGGGTTGGTGGGAGGACTGAAGCAGAGGATCCGCAAAGCGTGTACCCACAGCACCCGGCCCTCAGCAAGTGCCTGGTAGCTCTGTTTGGTAACTGCCACACTTCTAAGAGGAGGCTGGAATGGACTGTACATCCGTTTTGACTATTTTTAAGAATAATTTCACCTTGCTTCTGCCATGATACTTACTTTTTCTTGGTGCCCTGCAGCACTTTGTTCAACTTGGTGGCCAGTTTCTGAAGTCCTTTGGCGTAGCTGATTTCCAGGTTTGCCCTGTTAGCAAAGGTCTAATTGTTAAATAGGATGTAGAGGATATGCTGGTCACAAATCAGCGGGCACACCACACACACATACACACACACACACATGGACTGAGAATGAGATGCCTACCTAAAGGAGAGATCATTTCTTTACTATAAGAATGTACTTGTCCAAAGGCAAAGCTTTGAGAGTATCAAAGATCCTACAAAGGAGAACATTTTATGAAACCTTCTTTCACACTAGTGTTACAGGTTGAATTTTGTCTCTCAAAAAGATCCCCTCACCCTCAGTGCCTGGGAATGTGACCTTATTTGAAATAGGGTCTTTGCAGGTGATGATCAGATTATGATGAAGTCATTAGGGTAGGACTGGAGCCAACGCCAATGTCCTTATAAAAGGGGGCAATTTGGACACAGAGACAGACATGCATACGGGAGATGCCACGTGAAAATGAAGACAGAGATCCGGGTGATGTTTCTACAAGCCAGAGTGCAGAAGGCAGCAGCAAACTACGGGATGCTGAGAGAGCCCCAGGAATCACAGTCCCCAGAAGGAGCCAAGCAGGTGGATACCTGGACCTCCAGAACTGTGAGACCACACATTTTTGGTGTTCAGGTCACCCAGTCTGGGGTACCTTGCTATGATGGCAACGCTTGAAAACTAATGCAACTGGTAAGGAACAGAACTGGCACTAATCAGGTTCGCTCTTGATCGTAATAACTGACAATTAAATGATAATTTAGGATTAAATTAACCAAGTAGTGGCTTTCTTTGCTTTTTGTTTGTTTGCTTTGTTTATTTTATTTGCTTGTGTTTATGGTGCTGGGACTGAACCCGGGGCCTCCTACATGCTGGGCAGTATGTTAGCTTTGAGCTACAGTCCTAGACCAGCGGGAGCTTTCTAATGGGAAGTCGGGGAGGTGGCCAACATCAGATTTTAAAAACGGACTTGCACTGCTTTCTGTGCAGGATGACACGTAGCAGGAAGTCTGGGCATGCCCTCCTTGGCTCTTTGGAGGCTGAATCACTTTCTTCTTAAAATGATTTTACTGTGTCCTATTTTTAGGTTCGTTTGTAGCTCCAATGAGAACACATTCTATCTCACTTTTGGCTGTAGATAGTGAAAATGTAGGAAATTAAATTCAACGTATATTTCCCTTCTTATATGGACCATAAGAGGGGTGGTTGCTTATTTTTCACTACTTTAGTTTTATGTTTATTAAGTCTTTAAAATTATTTCTGACTTCATTTCTTCTGGGAAACAATCCCTGGACTCTTCAGTAAGTAACCTAGTACCCGCATGTTCTCACAAATTGGATCCGGTGTTATAGACCCAGTAAAGGCAGATGGCTCTTTCATAAATGATCAGAAGACATCGATCAATTTTTTTATCTATTCATTTTTCCCTGTTAGTGCAGCTGTGCCTTCAGATATTTTTATCACATTTTTAAAAGAAAGTAGATCACCGCAGGATGTATGTTAAGGTGTAGGTGCAGAAAATACTCACTTGGTATCAGGACTTAACCCAAGTACAAGGCAAGGTTAAGGTGACTGTTTTAAAAATATCTCCTGTGCACGAAAATAGATTTCTTTGTTGCAGGAATATGCACCATTTGAGGAAGAGAGAAAGACGCTGGTCAGTAGCAGGGTGGAAGAGGCCACCACCCTTGATGAACACAGGTGCTCTAGAATCCCGTGAGAGCCCTACTCAGCGAGGTGGCTTCAAGCAATGTTGAAAAGGAGCACCTGGGCCTACTTCTAGGTGTTTATGGGGCTTAAAATGTGGTCATAACCCACACCTAGTAGGAGCTCAGTGACAGGAACAGTTGCTACTGCCCTGCAAGGCTCTGTGTCATGGGAACCCCTCCTCTCTTCCTGGTTTCTCCTCCTTACTCACTCACTCCTTTGCTTATCCTGTGCTTGCTCAGTGGCCAACTGCCAGCCTGCCTCAGGGCCTTTGCACTTGCTGTGGCTGCTGCTGAGCACTCTCTGCTATGTAATCACGTGGTATTCTCCTTGCTATGATTTCTGGCACATCTCATTTAAATGTCATCTCCTCAGAGGCCAGGATTTCTAAAAGAAGAACCTGTCACTATTCCCTTACAGATTTACTTGTAGCCAGGCACTTATCACTACCTTACATCACATAGGTTGTTTTCTTCAGTAAACCTCTGTGAAAGTCCATAGAATGTTTTGTTCATTGCTGAATTCCTAGGCCAAGAATGGTACTAGGTGCATCATAGCTACTTGGTAGGAATGAATGACTGAATGAATTAATGAGAGAATGAATTTCATACCAGGCCTGGATTAGAATTCTTATTGTTCTCTTTTTGCTTGCTTTGCAGTGCTGGAGCTTGTGCATGCTAGATAATCACTCTACCACTAAACCACACCTCTAGCTCTTTTTAAGTTTTATTTCGAGACTGTTGTAAGGGTTTTTGATGTATTTCCTTCCTGAATCATGAGAGCCCCTGTAAGGTAGGCACAGTTTCTTCTGCCCATTTTATGCACAGGCCATCAAGGTGCAGGCAGTTTAGGCAGTCACTCTCCTGAGAACACACAAGAGGAGGCGACAGTGCTGGGATTTGAACCCGGGCAGTGTGACTGCCTCTTAACTCCTTAGTTCTTCTGCCTCTGTAGTTGTGGAAATGAGGCTGCAGATGGGGAATTGCAGGGCAAAGTCAAAGCAAAGGGCTTTGTAAAACTGACACTACCTCTCCCTTTGCCCTTTGACTGTAACTCTCTGAATCATTGCGGCTCCTGATGGCTCAGCAGCCAGGGGCCCAGCCCACAAGTGCCTCAGTGCAGGCACCAGAAGCTCCCAGCGCCTCTTCCCAAAGCATCCACTGGGGGACACTGTGGGGTGAGGAGTAGGGGTTTGGCAAAGGGAAAAGGGAGGAGACTCCTCAAATATCATCAGCCTAGACCTTTGACACTGGGCTGAGTTGGACCCAGCTCTTCTGTGCAGCAGAGTTTTGCCCTTTGTCTCTCCACCAGCAATTTATTGATGATGCCAAAGGGTTTTAGAGTCCACATTTGCATCTGTTTCCAAGACTGAGCTATTACACACTGTGTTGCTGTAAACATGGGAGTGCATATGTCACTGAATCAACCAAACAGAGCAGGCTGCAGCCGTCTGCTCTTGCACTTGAAGCCCTAATGAATATTTGGAGAACTCACTGCAAGTCTGAAGGAACTGAAATGAAATGCTGTGAGGAGGGATGTGGGATCTACTCTCCCCGGTGTCTGTCCCTCAGTGGTTTTTATCTTAACAGATATTCATGGTTGCATTCCAACCTAGAGAGAAATCACCCTTCTAGGAAGCCACAGGCCAGGTGGCAAGTGCAGGGAGAGCTGTCATTTTTCTAAGTTGGAATGCTTATCAATGGAAACAAACACTGCCTTAATGCTCTTCTGTGCTGTGGTCTAATGAAGCAGTCTATATATGTCTCCCTTCAGGATGTCTGCTGAATAGAAATAAACGACCTTGGTGTTTTCCTGAGGCAGAGGCAGCAATGCACATTTATAATGAGATTGCTTTCTTCCCAGTCCCTTGCGGGGAGCTACTTTATCATGGTTTCTAGCCAAAAGGTATCACATGCAAAAAGGAATCCAGAAGGGCAGAGCTAATCTCAAATACAGACATGGATTTTCTTTCCTTCATTAAAATAATCAGGAACGAGCTTAGAATTACACTGTGCTTAATTATCTAGTGCATTCCCATCCCCCCTCCCATCCTACAGCCGCCATTTCCGCCATGAGTGAAGATGGTGTCTCTAAGCCAAGGTCTTGGTATATAGGATGTCTATCCCTTTTGGTGAGTAACCCTAGCTCACAACAGCCCAGCCAGTTTGTAAGATTTAGAACCAGGGAAATGACATGCACGGATTTTTAATTCACTTATATTCTAATTTCCTCTCAGTGTGCAAGACAGGTCAATATATTTTCATTAGGAATAATGAAGACCAACCAATAACTCATGTACCAATATTTGACTTGATTTTTAAAAAATTTTTGACTTGATTTTAAAACAGACTGCACTTTTGAAAGAAGGAAGGCACAGAAAATACATGGCTTCAGATTAAATATTTTAGATACAGCACAATTTAAATTGTAAGAATAATCAGCAACTATGTAATCAATTTTAGAGGATCGCATGCTAACAAAAGTAAGTAGATTAAAAAGTAGTTTGAAAAACTCTGGGGCTGGGGATTTAGCTCAGTGGCACAGCACCTGCCTGGCAAGCGCGAGGTCATGAGTTCGATTCCCGGTACTGGAAAAAACTAAAAAAACTTAAAAAAAAAAAAAAAAAGAAAAACTCTGTAGTTTCCCCTTGGTCTATGAGGACTAATTAAAGTTGAGCTAAGCCTCTCTCATAGTTGACAAAAGCAGGGAACAGAACCTTCCTTTTTTACGAATTAAGAAGGAATTTCAATAATCTCAAATTCCTCAATTATGTTAGCAGGCTTGTCTTTCATCTCCTACTATGCCTCAAGGACAGCTCCTCCTTTGGGCCTGGGTAGGTTGATAACTCCCATTCTAGCCTTATCAGTTTGCCTTTTGAAAGATAGCCATGAACTCATCTTACAAATTGGTTGTACTTAAAAGTTTACTAGAGATCGCGGGTGGGGGGGGTGGGGGGGTGCAGTACAAGGAGGTTGGGGAGAGGTCGGTCAGCGAGTCCACAGTTACAAGAAGGCAGGAGTGGAGTGTACTCTTGCACAGCAGGGTGACTATAGTTAATAATAACACGCTGTATATTCCAAAGTAGATAAAAGGGAGGCTGTCAAATATTCTCACCCCAGAGATACAATAAATGTACAAAGAAACAGTGTGCTAATCACTCTGGTTGTTCACTCCATAGTGTGTATATGTATCAAATCATCACACTATACCTTGTAAATATGCACAATTACCATATGTCAACTAAAAATTAACAAATCTGGCTGAGGGTGTAGCGTAATGGTACAGTGCTTTCTCAGCCTGTGTAAGGCTACTCCTGGTTTAATCCCCAGCACCATGAAAGTAAATAAATAAAACACAGACAGATTACTGGCAATTTGAATCAAAGCTCTGCAATTCAAGTGGTGGGTTCTTTAGTTGGTCTATCTTATCATTTTGAGTGCCTTAATTCTGGTTCTTGCGAATAGTGTAGAAGAAAGTAAAATGGGAGGAAGAGACCTGGACAGTATCCTTCTTGACATGTAATCTGAGAGCCGTCCTCGAGTCAGGGCTCACACTGTTCCTGGGGAGAGGTGAGCTCTGCCTGCTTCTCCCCACTGCTTGTGGTCACAGGGGCACAGGGTGGGGAGGGAGCACTGCGGCCGGGAGGCTGGGAAGTCAGGCTATGAGTGTTCAAAGCTTTTTAGCTGGAAACCAGAATTCTATACTAAATCCAACCATGTTATGCACATACAAATACAGTTACTCTGAGTAACTCTGAAGGGAGAGCTTCCACTCATCGTCCTGCTCACCCAACCCTGAAGCAGCCACTGAGGAGCGTTCCTCACTGACCTCTTGAGCTGTAGGCTTTGAAAATCACTGTGATTGATGGCCACCGATGTTCCTTGATGGTCACAGAGGTCCCAATGTGTCTGTGAAGGGGACTGGACCAGGCTCTGCTGACCACTTAAGGAGGCCTTTGCGCTGTGCTGGGGGTAGGCTGGGGGAGAATCACAGCATAATCTTTCCCATGTTCCTATTTGCACATCAGGGGTGGAGAAAGGTGTATGCCTGGCACTGGGTGGTAGGAATTAAAGCAACCAAGTGTAAGACACATCAACACAATGTCTGGACTATAAATTGTACTGGATAAATGGTCTCTTCTGTGATTTTATTTTTTCTTGTGTTTATTCAAAATCATAGGCTACATATAGTACTTTATTGGTAAATGTCTTTGACTTTTCCATTTACTGATCCTTAGGCATCACCTAACTTGAACTTCTTATGAAGGTTATAAAGGCCTGCATGCACAGAAAAGCCCAGACATTAATACGTTCATCCGAATGCCTGCCTCTGCCAGCCCTTGCTATTCACGTGGGACACAAAGACCTTCAGGGAGTTGAGGAGAAAAGCAAGGGAACAGAGAGTAATTGTAGGGCAGTAAGACCTACAGCAAAGGCAAATGCAAACTGCACATATAGTACTGGGGGCACTTTTTTGAGACGGAGAACTGGAGTCAAAGCAGGCCTTCCTGCTTCTTTTCTTTTGGACATGGTGGGACACTCCTGTAATCCCAACTACTCAGGAGGCTAAAGCAAGGGGATCACAAATTTGAGGCCAACCTGGGCAACCTAGCAAGACTTTATATCAAAATAAAAATTAAAAAAGAGCTAGGGGAGTAGCTCAGTGGTAAAATGCTTGCCTAGCGATATGAGGTCCTGGGTTCAATTTCTAGTACCGCAATCACACACACAAAAAGATTTTATTTTGATTTCTTATCCTTTATTGACAATGTCTACAATGGATCATGGTTGCAGCAAATGGTCACCTACACCTCCTTATTCTTTTTTTAAAATATCCACAAGAGTGGTTCTTGCCATTTAAAACCCTGGTCTTAAGCTTCCTTTCAGAAGAACAATTGATTTTCCCATCAAAAGCCCATTTCGGTATTAGCTATGAGGGAGCAGGAAGCCAAACTCTCATAAATGGTTTCTGGGAATGTGCCTTTGTCTCCTTAAATCTGATCTGTCACTGTGTGCCCATAAACCTGCGGACTCCAACACAAGGAACTGTAGGAACCACTGCGCTCTCCTGGCCAAGTCTGCATTTGCAAAAAAGGGAAACTGGAGTGACTAATTGGAAAAAGAAGCTAAGCATAATGCTGGGTTGTAGAATATCCAGGCAAAATGGTGCTTCAGTAACAACTGTACTGTTGTCTGAACTCCACTTATAAGGAACGCAAGAGACAGCTCAGCTGGGAAAGGAAACAGTATCTGGTCTTGCTTCTCCGTGCTAATGCAGAACTGTGGAGTGGAACTACATTCCAACAGACTGATAGGAAAGATATCTGAACAGAAACCTCCAAGGACGCTGAAGGCCGCGTTCTAATAGTGCAGGTATAGTGATAATATAAGAACCTCTCAATGGTTTTTTATATATCCGTTCATTCAATCTATAAATAAGTACTAAATGCATTGTACGTGGCAGGCGCTTCTAATTCAAAGAAGCCCCATAAGCTTCTTCATTCTGTTTTCCACTTGTTGCCACTGGACTCGCCTTCATGATTTTTCATGTCACAATCCACAAAGGAAATGTCTCCTGTATGTCTTCTAAGAGTTCCATTTTACTTGTCTCATGGGGTTTCCCATGATTTCCGTATAATCTGAGTAACAAGGTAGTTTCTTGTAAGGTGTACTGGTTTCCACATACTTATCTAATACAAGAATAAGGGGTCATTGATTTATATATAATAAACCCATATATTTAAGGGAAAAATAAGCTCTGAGCTCATTTCTGGAGAGCTGGAAAGAACCAGCCTTTTATGTATGACTAGGAAAGTAACCTCTGAATTCAAAGAATAGGAAGAGCAAAGGTGACTATCACATCAGCCACAATGTTACCAGTTATCCCTGTTGATTGAGTTACTATGTTGAGTCACTGACCTCAAAATTACATCACCCCTGTGGGAGAGAAATGACCTGATCCTGGGAAGTGAAGCAGCTCTGACTTTGCCTCCTGATGTACAAGAATGCAGCTGAAAATACGTAATATGCTACATACTCAGAGATTAATGGGGCATTTATGTCCTTTAGAAAACAGTTCTACCTAAATACCACCCCTTCAAATGTGAACAAATATCCCTCAGGTTAACTACATAATCAAACAGCTGAGCAAGGAGAGGACCCCTGGCAGCTCAAGTGTTAGGGGACATTGCATATGCAAATCTACCAGGTATCAATCTAAAGTACCCCAAGAGTGGCATCTTGGTTGAGGGGAAATGATGTATTAGTACCAAGCTTGCTTTACAAAAATGTTCAGGAAAACATCTATCACACAAGTAACCTAGTATCTAGCATCATTTTTTTAGTGTAGGTAAAACCATATAGATTCTTTGCATCTATACTACGCGGGTTTTATTTAGATATGTGCTTGTAATTTCACTAACCAGAGGGGCTGGGGATTTAGCTCAGCAGCAAAAGCGCCTGCCTGGCAAGCGCAAGGTCATGAGTTCAGTTCCCGGTACCAGAGAAAAACCAAAAAAAAAAAAAAAAAAAAAAAAAAATTCACTAACCAGTTGCACCCTAGATTTTCAAATTCTAAATTCTGCTCCATAAGGAAGTAAAATAATATGTTCAGCTACCCACTTGTTTCTCCCTCACTGGGCATGTTTGCTCCCCTACCATGTGTCGGTGGCAGGTTTCACACAAAAATAGGTCCAGGGCAGATGGAGACCCTAGAAAGTGAGTTGAGGAGAGGCACAGTAAGAAACAAAGGCCCTGACTGCATGAAGGAAGTAGATGTGTCAGCAGGGTGAGCACAAGGAGTGATCTGCTTAAGGCAAAAACAAAAAGGTAGCTTTCAACCAGTGACCACTCCCCATCCTTTCTGTCTGCGGTTGAGTCTGTTTAGCATGGACATTATTTATCCCCTACCTTCTGTCTTCACAGCTCTCTATGGGGCACTGATTTTGAGATTTGGACACCAAATAATGAAGACCAGATGACTGGAACCCTGATCACATGCTCATGTAGGCACGATTCTTCCTCACCTGCAGGAGGGAGATGCTGTCTAATTTACGTAATGGATTAAAGTTGTATAATAGTGAACTGGTCCTATTTTAAATAATTTCCTTTGAGACAGACTTTAAAATATTTTCTATAGGAAAAGAAAATACCTTTCCAAATGGATTCTCCACTTTTTCAGGGAATTGAAATGGTTTGAATTGTTAGCATGAGTTAAAAGTTTTTTCTTTTGGGCTCCATTTCACAAACCTGTGTTTTTCTTCCTGAAAGCCTATTTCAACTCTCCCTTCCTTTCTTTGGCCTCATTCACTGATCCTGATAGAACCGTGTTCTCCTTTGTTCTTAACCTACTTATGCGGAATGCCATGGACTCATGACATCGTTTCTTCTTATGGCATGTACGTGATTTTTTTTTTTTTTTTTTGGTTTTTCTCCGGTACCGGGAACCGAACTTACGACCTTGCGCTTGCCAGGCAGGCGCTTTTGCTGCTGAGCTAAATCCCCAGCCCCTGTACGTGATATTTTAAATTTGGAATAGTTTGCTTTAAAAGAACAATTTCTTTTGAAAGCGATCTTTAGATTTGTTTATAATAGAGCTGTCTAGACGTAGGGAAAAGGCTTAAAAGAGCCCTATGAGCCAGCTCACTCCTCCTCAGGTTCTCTAATTTGGATTTTGTTGTTATTACTTTCTTGATGGAGTTAAACATGTTCATTTCAGCCCAGCGAACAGCGCTCACACTTATGGTTAAGAGAAGATGGTACTGAAAATAGTGATTTTTCATTGTTCATCCAGCCATCCACTCATCAGCCATTTACCAAGGAAGCAAAAAACTAGGCTCCAAGAGCTTAGTCATTATAGTAGTAACGAAGACACAGCCTTTGCCCTTGCAGGGGAAGCAAAAATGCAAACCAATACCATGAAAAGTGCAATAATGAGTGTATACATCAGATATGACAGGGAGCCCCAGGAGATGTGCTAAATTCGGTCTGAAGAGTCAGAAGAGACTTGACTCAACCTTCCTAAGCAGAATTCCTTCCTGTTGTTCTGTAATTTTTATGGTAGCCACGTGATAAATGTGCAATAGAGAATCATTCATCAAACCAGTCTCACACGTACCAGAGCATAGCACTGTTCTGGAAAGCAGGCTCCCAATCACTCCTCCAGGCATGTCACATCGCTGGCTACAAATGCAGAGCAAGAACTGTTTGTTGCAAACATGTATTTTGTACCTTTGCTGAAGAACAGATGTGATCTGCTTACAGAAATTCTCTCCATTTTGAGAAAGTTCCTTGAGGCTCTTGTACGCCTTGTTGTACTGGAGGGGAAAAGAAAAGACGAACAAGAGGTCATGAGTGCTTCCAAGGACAGAGCCCCATAAATTCAAAGTGCCACTGTGACGATGACTGCCACCGTCAGTGACTGCGCAGCTGCAGGGATGCATGACTCTTGGATGAGTTCTTAAAGATTAAGTCTTCCCTGTCTGAGTTTGAAACATCCTGGAGAATTCATTAAAAACAAAGTTGATCCAATTTTCTTCTAGGCCAAATGCGAACAACTCACCAGCCGGTTGTATTGGAGCCTAGTTTCCTGTCATCTTTATCATTCCCAGGAAGGCCTAAGTACATTCTAAAGGACACAACCTAACATTTCGTTTCCCCGACCCCTACCCTGGCTCTGCAGCAATATTCTTGTATTTATAATGAACCATGAATCATTGAAGAAGGACTTAGCTGGAAAGGTGGTGCAAGCCCATAATTTCTGCACTCTGGGAGGTAAGGTTGAGTCAGTCTGGACAATATAGCAGTTGAGTGGAAACTTGCCTCAAAATTAAAACTACATAAAGGGCTGGGGAGGTATTCAGTGGGGAGGCCCTGCATTAAATCCCCAGTACCACAATAAGCAAACAAACAAATTTTTAAAATAAAGTGAGCATTTTGGGCTAAGATACAAAGAATTAAATGAATAATTTATTGAAATTTTGTCCTAGTTTCTCTGGGTCTCATTTAACTCCCATAATAATATTAGTATGAACATTTTGGTTCGACCAAACCTTTATAAATGTATAAGTAGTCTTGTGTTCGCAACCATGCTGCAATGCATGTCTGGAGAATTGGGTGCTGGGTCAGTTACGCTGCATCCTCCCCTCCCCAAATTAATGGAGGTGTTTGGAGCTTGCAAGAGAGGCAAAAATGTAGTTAACTATGCCTGAAGTGCCTCACTAAAAAGCAGACTAACTAAAGAGATTTCCATTCTAGCAACAAAGTCTTCTCAGTATAACTGACCCTTAAGCCTGCACATTAACAAAATAAAATAAAATAAAAGCATGAGAAAACATGGCAGCAGAATGTCTCCGAAAATCCCCCAATTCCCCCAAAGAGCTGACCTGTGGGAACCTGATGGGTGGAAATCAAAATCCAAACAGCTGAAAAAAACTTATAAGTAAAGCTTCAGAAATTCATTCATATGTGAATTTAGCCTGCAGACAAAAGAATTTAAACAGATCTTGTCATTTGATTTAAACCCCACAATGTCATTCTGAACAATATATTTGTAAATACAGACATTGATGGCAGTAGATTTTAAGAGCCCAAATAGAGACGGCAAATGTCAGTTGACTCTGCAGTTTATTCAGACACAGAGCAGGTAAATTTGGTCACAGAACCTCCCAAACACACACTCCTATCGTTTTCACCTGGGAAGTGCAACAGCAGACCATTTTTCAAAATGAGATTTTTCCAGAAGAGGCCCCCGTTCTGTGGTTTGAGGGTCGTGCTATGGGCTCTTTGCTCATATAACGTGCCAACTTCTTCCAGGGCCCAGACATCTTGCTACTTAGTGCAGCACCATGCTGCACAGGGAAAGGGAAGGAAAGTGGCATTCCTGAGCTCCTCTTAGGCAGCAGGCATAGTCATACGAGCAAACACCCTCAAACCCAGAAGCCTTCCACCTAGCATACAGGATCAGACAGAAGACGTGGGTCTGGAGAAGAGGAAGGACCTCAAGAGGTGGCCTGGTCTGGGTCCCCACCACTGGGGATGGAACAAACTAATAACAGTCTCACAGACGCTAAACCCTTTTATGAGTTGAACTTTCTTCTAAACTTAATACAGAAAGCTGTGATAGATTTGGCAGACGTGCACTACAGGTTGAGAATCCCTATCCTGAAATCTGAAATCCGAAACATTTAAAATTCCAAAATTTTTTGAGGACTGACCCGATGCCACAAATAGCAGATTCCATGTGTACCCTGATGTGATGTGTCTCAGTCAAAACAATGCAGTAAAAATATTGTCTAAAACTAGCTTCGGGCTGTGTGTACAACGTATGTATAAAACATGATGAATTTTCTGTATAGACTTGGGTTCCGTTCCCAAGATATCACATTATGCATATTCAGATATACCAAAATCTGAAACAACTTCAACTTCTAAATACTTCTGGCCTCATATTTTGGATAGGAAATATGTAACATATAGTAGAAGAGATCTTCACTGAAACTGCCTGGGACACAAGAGAGGTGATGGTGCAAAAACTTTCACAAAGAATTTGTTAACTCCTAAAGCAGCATTTGCAAAATCAAGCCTCAAGAAGACAAACTGGAGACACAGCCTGGAGGGACGTGACGTCTTTATGGGGAGAGCAAGGCGAGGAGCCTCCACACCAGGAGAACCTAGTGTGGAAGGAAGGACTCTGAGAATAACCATCCGAAGGAAAGTCCCCACCCACCTGCCACCATCTGCGCATAGCTTGATGCAGGCACAGCAGCCCTGGGGAGAGAAGGGGGCCTTGGAGGGCAGTATGTGGATACGGGCATGTAGGAAAGACCTTGCCTACTTCTAAAGTACAAATGGATACAGACAGTTCAGAATTTTTCCAAGATAGGCTGCAGGGGCTCCTGTATGTGCCAAATTTATCGATCCATCCAAACTCCTGAAGACACAGGTCCTATACTGTCTCCAAGGGACTAGTGTTAGCATGCCAGACCAACCAGAATGCTTACAAGTCAGTGATTGAAAACTCAGTTGCCTTTGGCACAGCGGAGGAGCCTATGGCAAAGCGAAGAGTCCCTGTCTCCCCAAAGGCATTCAAGCTCCACTTCTCAAGGAAAGAGGCTGCTGAAAGCATCCTTTATAGCTTCCACCTATAACCCACCTGTTCCAGAACTCCTGGTGCCCAGGCACACAAAAACCAGGAAGTTTTCAATGCATGATGTTGTTATTAATTCTATGATCAGATAAGAGAGGGCTATTCTGCTTGTAAAAGCAACAGAGAAAATGTTTCGCTTTGACCCTAGGTACAATGTTCCAGGAAGTCCCCAGAAAAACTTGATCAAGGTTGAGATAAGGGTGGCATCAATAAATGAAAGAGTTGCTAAGAATATTTCCAGTATCTGAGCATAATTACTTCTTTAGGGTCAATGGTTCTAGACCTTTTATAGTGTACCATCTACTCAGGCTTGACAAAAGAAACCGTGAAAAGCAGACCTGCATAAATGCCAACGCAGCCACAGAGACTATCTTGCCTTGTGTGTGTGTTCTATGTGTGTGTACACATGTATGCCTGTGTGTGTGTGTGCAGATGTGTATGCATCTGTGTGTGATCAGAAAACCGTGGACCCTGTCTGCTTGGAGGGCATGAAGTATCTTGACTTTGGCTGCCCTGTTCCCACATCACCTGTCCTTTTCTCTCCACACCGATCCACCAGACCTACCTGCTGAAGGGGTTCTGTGGAGCGCAATTTGGGAATAACTAAAATTCAGTCTACTGGGCCCAAAGAGTTGATGAAAGCCCCATTACATAGGGACAGAAATGTGAGTAGAAATGTAGGTAACCAAATCAATTAGAGAACCTATCAGAAGTAAATACTTTTATGAATGGCTAATCAGTATAATCACACTAGTTTAACTCAGAGTGCTGATAACCTGTTATGAGCAAAACAGATGTAGCTGCTCTACCTCCTCTTACTCCTCCTCTTCTCCTTCTCCTTTCCCTTCTTCTTTTTTAAAATTCTTTCTTTTTCTCTTTTTGGTGTTTTGAGATTGAATCTTACTATGGTGTTCTTTTCCGACACTTTTAAATATCTCATCCCCTACCAAATATTGCAGGGAAAAGAGCTAATTGATTTTAGCTTTATTGATTTTACATCTCCATAAGAATTTATATAAGCATACTGCACCCTTCCAGGACCACTAGTTACCAAGAAAAAATGTGATGAGTTTTTTTTCCCTCACACAGGAAAATTTCAGGCTTGTGGTAGATTTGGTGGGACTTTGCACAGCCCCTTAGAGATTCCTTCACATAGACCACTGAGCTACACAGACATTTCCTGACTAGCTATTAGGAAAATGCTTTTGCCCAGTACTTGTAAGCAAATTCTGTCCTATAGATACTGTCATGACAAAAAAGTAATCTAGGCAATGAACACACAAAATGACTAAGCAGACAACTTCTAAACAGGCTTGCTGCTCTTTCTGGTGTTCCAAAGTTTTAATGATCAAGAAGGTTAAATCCAGTTGTTTCAGAAAAATCTTTTTTTTTTTCTAACTGCTAGGATGCTGTATGGAAACGGTTTGGGATAATGGTGACCCTTAGAGTGTTAGATAAGGTATGATATCCCACTTAAATTAAGTTGTTGCTGGATGCCTTTCCTGTGGCAGACACAATGCTACTGATTTCATGTGAATTCTGATTCATAGGAGGTGGTATTTGAAGGCATCATTCCTCTAAGTAAGGGGTTAGCTGTATTTATTTGTCATCAGTGTGACATTTGAAATCCCCATGGCAGGCAGTCATAGATTATGAGCTGCGTAACATTAAAGAACATAGTCAACTGCAGTCTCTCTTCCTCTCAGTTTATAGATGAGAAAACAAAGGTCTAATGGACAGCACATTACACATATTATTTGTCCACCCTGGGAATGCTGTGAGCCACACAACAGCCACGCCAGACTGAACCTGCTTTCTCCATCTCTGCAGTGGACCAGAATCCTTTGGGAGCCGTGGACCATTGCATGGCATCTTCTGAGCTGGTACCAGTCACATTTGGTGACCAGGCTGAAATGCCAAGATGGGAAGCCAGTTTGTTCTGAACCAGGTCACAACCTGAGGAGCAGCCTAGTGACGTTTCCAGACACGATGCTAGGGGAGAAGGACTGACTGTGTGGAGACCAGAGGCTTCCTTTGACAGGTCCCCACCTGGTTACTGAAAGAATATAAGAAGATAAGAACTTGGTCACTGCTCCTTACTCACCACTGGTTTTTATGGTGGTGCTTCATGGGTAAGTGTGTCTCTTCTATTTTTTTTTCTTTTCTTTTCTTTTCTTTTCTATTCTTTGCCTTTCTTTTCTTTTCCTGTCCTTCCCCCTTCCCTCCCTCTCTCCCTGCCTTCCTTTTTCTTCCTCCTCTTCCTCCTCCACCCCACCTTTCTCCCCCCTTTCTTCCTATGATCCTATGATCGGATTATTTCATTGGTATATAATTTGGTTCTGCTTATTTCCTTGCACATGGACCAGAGGATGATTTCCCTTGTTATATTTTTTGGTTTAGAAGCTAAGCTCACAGGCCTCAAGACCTAGAGCTAGTTTCTTTCCTTTGTAAAAACAGAACTTTAAAAACAAAACAAAACAAAACCCTTCTTTAGTAAGGTTTTACATTCTCAAGATCAGTTAAAAGCCTCACACATATTTAAGCAATCTTTATTCTACCACATCGGGACATTAGTGGCTGGGGATATAGCTCAGTGGCATAAGCACCTGCCCGGCAAACGCAAGGTCCTGAGTTCGATCCCTGATACCAAAAAAGAAAGAAAAAACAAAAACAAAAAAAAAAACAAAGAAAACCACAAGTACATGCAGATATAGGCACAGATATGCCAGGCACAAAGGCACTGTGAATATCACACACATCGGGACATTAATTTGAAAATAAATGCTGACCCAGCTTTATGAAGTTGAAGCATGACCTGAAGGTGATTTTAAACTTTTTAGGGCCTGCTTTAGTAGTTTGGTGAATAATATTTTTAGGTGTATAAAGCAAAATAACCATAGGATTACAAAAGAAATTGTATTGATATTTATCTATAAAAATATTTTTAAAATTGTGATATATTGTGACTTTTAATTAACATACTAAATAATGTCTTAAGAATTAAAAAAAATTCTGGAAAAAAACCAAAACAAACAAACAAACAAAAAAGGGGCTGGGGATTTAGCTCAGCGGCAAAGTGCCTGCCTGGCAAGCGCAAGGTCGTGAGTTCGGTTCCCGGTACCGGAGAAAAACCAAAAAAAAAAAAGAATTAAAAAAATTCTGAGACTGAGAATACACAATATTTTTAGATACCTGTAATAACTCTAATGTCATATAAAATGTCTGCTTTTTCACAGTTGCATAGTCACAGGGGCTACTAGTAGTGTTAAAGTTCGCTGCCTGTATTCAGAATTGAACAAATTCTAAATTTCAGTTAGAAATTCATGTAAATAGAGGTAACGTTCCCATTTAAATTCATGTAACCCACTGAGACCCGTACATAATCCACTGGTGCTGACCAAGGTAAGAACTATAGCTAAGATAAAACAATGAATTCTGCTCTGTGCAACCCTGGGGACTGACAGGATAGGACAATTTGCCGGTGGTTAAAGCTTTGGGTTTTCATAATTACTTCAGGGTTTTGTGCAGCATTCATTTGCAATCCATTCCTTTGTTTTATTAAGTTCCCAAAGTATAAGCTCCTCTTCGCAGAGCATTGTTCCCCAAGTACATTCTGAGATTGCATCAGGAAATCAACTTGAACACTTGATGGAGATGAAACAATTGCAAATAAATATTCTGTGACTTTAGAGGGTTTAGGAACCCAGGCTGAGGGATATCCGCCTCCTCTCCGCTCCCAGCTAACTTTGGTGGCAACAGGCCGGGAGAGATGACCTTCAGAGCTGTGGACAAGGACAACAGTCCTTGGGACAATGGTTCTGAAAGGTACAAGGAACTATTCTGCACCCCAGGGAGCAGAAACTGATGCACAGTGGGGGCGATGGGTCTTCTCCGGGCTGCTTAATGGAAGCATTTCCCCCAGGTCCTGATCTAAATATTGACTTTGCTGCCTACAATGTAGATGTTGTTCCTTTTTCTTTTTTCTTCCTTTTTTAAAAAATTAATTGAACCTGGTCTCAGTTACTGTCTTTATTGTCTGTTACACAGCTTTCTTGGCAATGGCTTTCTTCTTTGGGGATTATCAGTGCCAAGTTTTTGCCCACAGTAATCCCATGTCTATCCCACCCAACCCCCCTGTGTGGATCAAAAACATCAGTTTGAGGCAAGAAAGGATTTAATAGTTTACCACGGAAGCAAAATCAAGGAGAAGAAAACAAGCCAATAAATAATAAAAGACTTCTTTCAAAAATTACCAATAATCACCAGTGAAGTAGAGATTAAAATCCAGGTAATAAAAAGAGGAAAGTTTCATTCTGTACAAAACAGATACCATGTCATCCAGAAACAATACCACTGAAATTTGTTTTTACATGAAGCACATCTTATTCTTGTGTTTAGGAAAGTGAAATTAGGCAGAGCTGGCCATCCCGTTGTTGTTATTAATTTTAGTTGCTATTTATGAATGCATCTTATTTACGTGATCTGATTCTTGAACTCCTTTTTATGGAACAGCAGCCTGTGACTTCCTTACTCTTCAAATAAACAAAAAGCAAACCTGCAATCCTCCGCTGCTGATCTTTTTCTTTATGGCTTTCTTGCAGACTTCATGTATCTGTCTCCTTAACATTTGTTTGTTTTTAAATAAAATACATGAAAAGTGACTATAATCCCTTGCTTTTAGCACTCTTTTTTAGGATACAATATCCACAATCCCCAATTACTTTACCTTTGAAATAAAGATATCTTCCCTTCATTTTAGCTACTTCTTATCTCCTAAATCCTTTTTCCACTACTGTTGCTAAGGACCTCACAGTATTTGGACTTTTGATTGATCTTTTGTTTTTGGTAGTGCTTCCAGGACGGGAACTGACCTACTGGTGAGCCAGAAAAATCCCGTGCAGGCTGGACAGAGTGAGGAGCTGTCTTTCCTCCCGCAGGGCTCTGGATCCTTGACTCTAGACAGTATGGGAAAACACAAAGACCCTCCTCCCTGACTTCATTCACAGAGCCAAAAGTTGGCTGCAGACACGCTGCGTGTTTTTGTGTGTATTTCACACTCCACAGTGGCACTGCTGGTGTGTGCCTTAAGACTGCTTTCCAGCAGCCACCATCTGGATCCAAATGTGATACAATGTACACACTCAAACATTCTCCATGAATGAGAATGGAAGATAGCAACCGCTGCCATTTCTTAGAAAGGCCCCTGTTTCAAATAGAACCCAAGGAAAACCGCAGATTTTTGTACCACAGCCAAGGTCTAAACATGTGTGTTTTCTGAGCGTCTCAGATTTCTGAAGTTAAAGCCATTAGTACATAACCCTACCCCGCCCACCACGGGCACGCACTCCACGCGAGCTACTCACCGAACAGTCTGCCAGTGGGTCCCTCATGTCCAAGTGCTTTTCACTTTTGTCCTTTCACCTACCCTCCAGCGTTTGGACGTTGCAATCAGGGCTGGGTGTGTCCTGAACTTCCGGGATTCAAAGGCCCTAGGATACGTCAGTCCCTGTCAGACAGCAAGGAGGAAGTTTCAGCCCTGGACTTCCACCCAGTTTGTTTCCTGAAAAAGCAAAGAACAGCTTTGGGTCAAGACGGCCAGTGTGAGATGGTGAGAGGGACGTGAGCCAACACTCGGAGAGCAGGACACTGTGTCCCCGAGGGCGTAGTCTTGAGAGGAGGGCTGGCAGCTGTGGGACGTCCCCATAATCCAGGTGCCCAGGATCATATCGAGGGTCTCATATTCTCTCAGCTTGCTGTACCAGTCATGCTTTTTGTTTTCTGTATTTTGCGGTGCCTTTGAAATTGGTCTGTCTTGCTGGTTTCCATAAGAAATGCCATCTCGTCCCACTGTTCCATAAGGCATGCCTCTTACCACAAGCTTGACAGTCTGAGAACAGATGGATGGACACCTACACCCCACTCTCCCTGGCACTTCCCTAGAGTCTTCCTTTTACCCCCCTGAGCACTGGCTACATTAAAATACCTCCACTTTGCACCAGTGTCCCTCCTGCAGACTGTTTAAGGGCAGCAGAGTGTCCTAGCTGAATGCAGATTGACAATTAAAGTCTATTTATTCAGCTTCTCGAGGACAGAAAGGGTTGTTTTATTTATCTCTTATTGCAACAACACAGTGTAACAACAGAAAACCCAGTGGCTTCAAATGACATAGAATTTATTCACTGACCAATCTGTAGTTAGCTGGTGGCTTTTTAGCTGTTCACTGGACTTATTTCTGCAAAAGCAGGCCACCAGCTCAGCTCTTTGGGTGGGCGGGCAGCTTCTCTCAGCTGTGTTGGGCAGGTAGCTGGATGTGGGCCAGCTATGGGCTGACGCAACGTCATCAGCCAGTAGCCTAGCCCTGCCGTTCCCAAAGCTCATCGCAGGAGCCCAGAGAAAGTGGAAGAGCTTGGGGTTTCCTGAGTTGGAACTGACACACCACCCCGTTAGCCAGCATAGGCCAGACCAGACTCCAGAGGGTGGAGCTGAATGTCCCATTGCAAAGGCATCGGTACAGAGAGAGGGTGAGAATCGGAATTAGTTTCATTCAACCTACCATGGAGGCCAGTCAATATTTGCTCTTTAGGGACGAGAGATAAAGTAGAAAGACGCAGGAGGAGAGGCTGCTCTGTCTTCCTCGCCCCCTGCTCCACAGGCTTTGGGCTTCAGAAGAGATCCAGAGTAGTGTGAGACACAAGAGGAGCTAAATTCATGAGAGGATCTAGATGTAGATCTGGAAGCAGACCACCTGCCCTCTGACCTCACTCGCCACCTACGAAGCCCTGCCACAGAACTCAGTGGAGAACTCCCTTCCTGGGAGACAGAGCCCAGCGGTGCTGTCTAGGGCCTCCCTGGTGGCTGGCCCTGAGGCTGGTGAGTCACCTTGGCAAGGAGGCCAGTGCAGGTCAAAGTGAATGCGTGTGACCTGGGGCCTCCCCCAGTCCCAGCCCCCCAGGAATGACTTTGGGAGGTGGCCGAGCTGCTGTGTGAGTCAGAGGGGTAAAGAATCTTGTGACTTTGGAATCTGCACCGCCATTACCTCATTCTCACCACAGGTGGAGAACTAAATATACAGTGAAGCATCTCTTTAAGGAAGGTACACTATCTCTTTTTTCCTGAAAAATTTAGTGCCCAGCATAGTTTTGAGCTCTCTGCCCACAAATGTGTCTCTATCCGTAGGAGTCTGGCCAACACTTATTCTCTGGTTTCTTTCTAGCCTGGCCTCCAGTGTGACTTCCTGTTGGACTTCTCAGATCCAGCTTCCCGACCTTCCTCTAGTCTTTGCTCCCACTGACCTTCTTGGCAGGGTCCCTCTGCAGACAGAAAACCTGCAGTGGATTCTCTTTGCTTCGGGCCTGGAAGCTGCTCCTCTGAACTCCACTGGCCGTGTCCCGTGCTGCCTCCAGGGGGAGCTGACAACAGTAGTCTATCACTACTAATTCCTCATAAAGCAAATGGGTGCTGGTCAGTTAGAAACAGGAGCCCCAGTGTGATAGAAGCTAAGAACAATTTAAAATTTACCTTATGCGTAGTCAGCTTCCTGTCCATGTGACAAAATACCTGAGAAGAATACTTTAAAGGAGGAATCTTTGTTTGGTTCATGGTTTTAGAACTTCAGTCCATGTTTGGCTGTTTTATTGCTCTAGTTTTGCAACAAGACAGAAGACCATGGTGGAAGAACACTGTTTCACTTCATGGTAGGTGAGGCAGGGTGGGGAGAGGCACAAGATACAATCCCCAGGGTCACACCCCGTGGCCTGCTCTTTCCAGCTAGGTCCCACCCCCTGAGTTTCTGTCACCTCCCAAGAATGCCTGCAGATTACAAACCCATCAGCGGATGAACCCCTGGAAGTCAGATCCCTCAGGATCCAGTTGCCTTCCTAAAGTTCCACTGCTGCCCTGGGGACCTGTAACACCCAGGCCTTTGGGGAACACTTTTATGTTCAAATCGTTAGACGAGGGATGTTTCTACAGTTGCCAAAACATGCAAAAAAAAAAAAAAGAAAAGAAAAAAAAAAAAGGAAGCAGCATAAACATCTTCAGTAGGATAGGAACCTGGTTAAATATCTTATGGTAATATGAGCTCTTATTTAGAGCATTTGCCATGTGTCAGGTACTGTTAAGTGCTTCACAAATAGGAACATGTTAAATAATCAAAGAAATCATTTGAAGCAGATACTGTACATGTTATCTGATCCTTATCGCACATGTGGGAAAACCAAGGTACAGGACTGTTGAGTGATTTACCCCAGGTCACACAGTTAGTATGATCATAGGATTCATCTGACTTCAGTGTTTCTGAGCTGTAGTGTCACTCAATCTAGACAGGATACGGAATAGCCAAAAGATGAGGCTCTAGTATAATGCATTTCATTATATGTACTGATTTAGAAACAGGTTGTAAAAGAATGAACACATTCACAACAAACAGGTTGTAAAAGAATGAGGATGACTCTAGTTTGTACCTAGAGAAACAAAAAAAGGAGCTGCATGTGGTGGCAGAGGCCTGTAATCCCAGCACTCTTGGAGGCTGAAGCAGGGGGATATCAAGTTTGAGCCCAGCCTGGACAATTTAGGAAGACCTAAATTAAAAACTGAATCAATAAAATAAAAATTTAGGAAGACATTCAAAATAAAAAAAATTAAAAAATAACTGGGGGTATAGTTCTTTGCAAAGGCCCTGGGTTTAACCTCAACACAAAGAAATAAAATCTAAACACAGACACATTTGTTGCTCTACAGTATATCTCTGAAAGTTGAGATTACAGATGACTTTCTAGCTCATACTCGTCTGTATGCTTGTAACATTTGAAACTGCTAGGTACTGTTCTAGAAATAAAAAAGGTGAAAAATGTTAAAGGAGGACAATGATGTTTACTTTACCTTTGTTTTCAAATGAGGTCTTGCTATGTTGCCCTAACTTGCCCTTAACTGGTGATCTCCCCCAAGCCCTCTGAGTAGCTGGGATTACAGGCGTGCTCCCCTACTCACTTGTTAGCGAGATGGAGGAATGGTAGCCTCATTATTTCATGACTCTAGGATTTTGCAGATACTATTCTTTCAGAAGCTCTTCTGCCTTTCTGTTGGCCTAGTGTACTGTCATCCATCTCTTGGGTCCGGGGTGTGTCATTTTCCCCAGACAGAGTACCCTCTCCTCTTTGTACCACTTCTGTCCATTATACACTCCTCTTTTGATTTCCTCCCCATTGTGTTGAAATTATTAGTTTATCGTTCTGCCTCCCACACTAGTAAATGAGATCCTGATAGCCAACTACGGGACCAAAGTCCTTGATCAGTAAATAACTGCTTGTATTGCATTGATTTAAATGCCGAGGAAAGTGACCCCCCTTAGCTCGTTGCTCTTCCTTGATGAGTTAGGGGTGTTGCTTAGGGGAGTTCTGTATCCTCAGCTATCCGGAAGCAGAGTTCAAAACCCCAAGAGAGAAGATAAGTGCGACCTTCTGGGCAGGAACTCTAAAATGGGAAATGGCTCAATGCACCTGGGAGGCTGTGACACTGATTTAAAATGCCCTCGACAAGCAGGAAACTGAGAAAGACTCAGCCAGAATCCCAAGGGGCCACTTAGAGAACTTTCTTGGAGATTTGTTGGCTTAAAAGTTATAAACAGATGAGGGAAAGAGAGTCTTGGGACCTAGAATACAATCAAAGAATGCCCTCATGTTAAGAATAGGTTTGGGAAAGCTGCAGTCACAAATGAGCTGAGTTCTGAAAAGTTTGCTAAGAGGATGCTGGCCTGTTCACCACAGCGAGATGCACACATAGGGACAGGATGCACACACAGGACGGGACAGCTTTGTGTGGGCAGCTGGCCGGCTCTTGGTGCTGGCAGCTCAGCAGCTGCTAGGGCCCTGGTGGGGTGGCTGACCGTGGTGGACCACATATCCCAAAGAAGCTTCCTCCCTTGCAACCAGCCGAACCGTGGGTGCTGAGTCTTGCTACATCTTGACACGACACACATTGCCCAGGCAAGTTGCCTCTTCTGAGTCCTGCATGAGACCTAGTCCTTGGCCTGCTGGGGCTGACACAGGGTCAGGACCCTTCTCTGCAGCTGTTTCGGACCCATGAGAGCCCGGACAGTGAGTGCCATCCGTGTCATCGTTTCCACCAGTCACGTTTCTCTGAGTGAAGTGCAGACGCAATCTCATTCTGATTCAGCTGCTTTTTATTTTTAGTATCTGCTTGCTGCAGTGACTAGCTTCCTTAATTTCCGTATCTCTCCAAAGCCGGAAGATGCATCTCGGACTCCTTGCCTGGATGCGTGTATGTTTTTAAAAATAAACAAAAATAAAAAACCTTTACCCAGAGCCTCCGGACAGAAAAATAAAATCTACCCAAAGTGGAAGCACAAAGGAGCATTTTAAATTGCAGTGGAAGCCTGGGCTACAAAGTGAGCTCAAGGCCAGCCTGAACTGCATAGCGAGACCCTGTCTCAAAAACACAAAAAATAAAACATAAAAAAATAAATTGCAGTGGAAGCAGTGTGGGCACGCAGTGATGTTGTCATTCTGAGTAGCCAGCCTCATTTGCTGCACTGAAGGTAAATTTTCTGTTCTAATTATGTTGTGGCTTTTACAGTTGCATAAAATAAGCTATGTGCTTCCTACTACTTTATAAAAATTACCTCATTTTAAAATCTGAACCCAAATAGTCATAATTAACTCTATCTATCTATCTGTCATTTATCTATCTATCTCTCTAGCTATCCATCTGTCTATCTATCTATCTTGTATGCAATGTGCCTGGGTTTAATATTCATTATGCATGCCCAAGTGTCACATTAACTTAAAAACTCCAGGTGTTAATGAAGAAACAGGATGAAATCAAATAGATTAATTTACGTAAAACAAATTAGAGTAAATTTACTTCTCTTCAATGAGCCCGAGGAGATAAAGACTAATGGACAAATAATGAAAAGTCATCCTACAGCTGTGATCTATGACTTTGACTTTCAAAGGAAAAGAATAAAAATAAGGACATGTTGCAAATGCAGATTTTTCCAAATTACATTATGTCTTCACCTGATCACCTATATTAATATTTGTGTGCTATTACTTAATTGTTGCTGAGCTCGGCTATGATCCGTCTCAGAAATCTCAATGAAACGGTACACTGGAATATCTTGGGTTAGCCTCCAGGGCAAGTAATGGCTTTGGCCTTTTTGCATATGTAAATAAAGTGCCACCCACAGGATTTATTTACCTTTTCAACCTTGGTCCCCTACTACCTTCTAAATCATTGATTTATAGTTATTTCCCATAAATTATTACCACGTTCTGGAAATAGAATCTTAGGGAAAGCAGAAGGTCTCAAAATGGTTATTTATTGTGGTTCCTTCTGCAGCAGGAACTGAGGAGCTGAGATGAGTGTGGAGAGGGGAGAGAACTTTACTCTTCATTCTATTTCCTTTTGCACATTTGGAATTTTATATACAGGTCATGCTTTCCTTACCTAGTCAAAAATATACAGTAATTATTTTTCAAGCCATTGCACACCTTGAGGATCGATGGTACACATATATAAAGCCTCTTCGCTGAGAATTTAAGTACAGATACTTCTGTGTACTTGTTACAAAAAATCTTCCCCTGTTGTCTTCTTGCTTCCATCAACTTCTCGCTCTGCTTTTCGTACAGTGCTTTTGAATTAGCTTTACCGAAAATCACCACATCTTTCTATCTTCCCCTGCGTAGCATTTTACACAACTGGTAAATTGTTGATGTGGATGTGGTCACTTTGCTCATCCAGTGACCTCTTATGGAGAATCTTCTCTGTTCCAGGCAATCTGAGGGATACAGTGATTAACAAGCTCTTTTCAAGGAGAACAGATGGATGAAGCAAGGTTACATCACATTGTAATAGAGTTCCTAAAAGAGGTTTTTACAGAAATGTAATAGGAATTTGAAGGGGACACCTAGCTCAGCCTGGTTGAGTAGAAAAATGACGATAGAAAATACTGGTAAGAGGAGGTGTTATGGACTGATGTTTGAAATGCACATATTCACTGTAGTTGCGTAACAGAACATTGTTGGTGTCTCCAGAAAATTAGCACACAACTTTCAGGGGACCTTATAGCTGACGCAGCTGGGGAGATTCACAGAGGCCAGATCGTGGGAAAGCATGGATGCCATGTTTTAACTTTAACCCAAAGATAACTGGAGCCACAGAGAGGCCTTCTCTAAGCACATTGGTGATGCTCAGATTTGCCCTTTTAGATGGGTTACTCTGACAGCTGTATAGAGACTCTGAAGAGGACTGAGATAAGGCTCAGGGGGAGTGGGAGGGTCTTACCAAGAACCAGAGGAAAAACAATGAGGCCTTACCAAACACACAGAGGAAGAAGTAGAGTTTTAAATTGGAACCAGTGAGGCTTGGTGATTGGGTGTAGACAATGAAGGGTGGGAGGAATTCAAGGACGGCATTCTCATTTTAAAAAACAACTGCAAATTTCACTTGGAACATTTATAGGGTCATGAAAGCTCTATTAATATATTGATGCCAAATAATCTCAAAGTTACAGACAAGTCAAAGTTTTAGTTTAAAGAATTTTTTTTCCCCTAAATTGAAAACTGAATGCTCCATCATCCTCTGATATGTTTGTGTACATTGCCTACAAATAAGGATGCTCTCCAACAAAATCACAATGCAACCATCAAAGACAGGAAATTAAAATTGATGCATTACCGCTATCTAATCCCGGGTTCCAGCAATTGTCCTTTGCATTCTCCATGACAACAGGACCTTGTTCAGGGTCGTGCCTCTCATTCAGTCATCATGTCTCTTTTGTGTCCTTCTGTCTGGATCAGTTCATTGGCCTTTCCTTGACTTTCATGCCATTGACTGATTTGAAGATTACCAGTTGGTCCTGAGGATGTAGCTCAGTGGAAAGAAAACTTGCCTAGCACGTATGAGACTCTGGGTGCCATTCCCAGTGTTGAAAACAAAATGAAGATTACCAGCTAATTATTTTATAGATTTTTTAAATTTGAGTTTATTTAGCGCTTGCTCATGATTAGATTAAAGTTATACATCTTTGGCAGGAATGTCACCGAAATAATGCTTTATTCTTATTGTATCTGTTAAAATGACTCATGGTGACCTTTGTCCCATTAATGAGTGATGTTCACTTGACTAAGATGTATCTTCCAGCCCTCTTTACTGGAAAGGTGCTATTTTAACTGTTTGTGATGATAAATATTTTGCAGGGATGGGCTTAAAACTGTACAAACACCTCATTCTTTAGCAAACTTTATTACTTTGCATCATAGAAGCTCATACTTTTCCATTCTATTCAGTGCATTACAGTCTATCACGTCTATTATTTTGACTCACAAAATAGCTACATTTGGCCAGGAAGAGCCCTTTCAAGTTGGTTCTGTTCACCAGTACTTTCCCACCCTTCTTTGAGCACTTCCTTGCTTTTGGCCCAGCAGGCTCTTCCCTACCCAGCCAGTGGTTTCCCTGTGCAGCTCAAGTCAGTTACTTCTTCAGAGTTCCTGCCTCCTTCTGGGGGAGAGTAGAGGGAGGAAGGATTTCAGAGTGAAGATCTAGGGCACTGGGTATACTCATGAGGAGCCACTGAAGATTTTCTTTGTAATATTTCTCTGGAAGATTGTTTAGCCCATTCTTAAAATCCACATCTCTAAATCATTCTAATACCCAGATTTCTTCTATCCTTCTAATCTGAAGTGCAGCACATTATTGAACCACTGGGGCTGACCCTTTTTGAATCAGTGTTCTGCGATACATCTTTGCCCTTGGGAGGGTCCAGGGTTAGGTTGGGGAAGGACATGTGTGCTTTTTGACTTAGAATGATGTAGTACGTTCAGAAAATTGAATTCAGCCTTTTGTGTGTCAGATTTATTGAGGGTCCTGACCAGGGCGGGCTTCTGATATAGTTGGAGCACTATGAATATAGTGTTGAAAAGGAAAAAAAAACAGGGTGAAGACTACAGTGGAATAAAAGGACTACAGTGGAAAAATTAAAAATGGGTGAGGAAAACTAAAGAGGTGGATAAGAAAAAAGCCAATGGAGAATTCAAATGCAATATAAACTTCAGTTTCAGAAACAAATGCAAACATTGAAAGCCATGCAACAAACCAGGAAGAGTGTGCAGAAGTTTTGGAAGCACTCGGGTCTAGGATCAAAACTCTACTGCTTGCTAACTGCACAACAGGTGAGAACTTCTTCGAGCCACAGTTTCTGCGTCTATAGGGTGTGGGTGTGCTGGCAAATGTTTAACAACTGACTCATCATAAGTAAATAAGGAAGAAAGGAAAGAAAGGTCTCATCTGTTTCTATAGAGTAAATGCTCCCATTATGGCTAATTACAGTATAAGTGAGTAGGGCAATGTCACTGAGCACAGCGCTGAGAAGAAATGTACAATAGTATGCTGTCATATGGCATTTCCATCATAGAGATACAATAGGTATAAATAATCTCAGAGCACATGTGCTAGCACCATACAGAAAAATCATTACCAAGCAGCAGTGTTTTGGAGTATACATTACCTATATTTCTAAATACAATTTAAATCAGCATGGTGATACACACCATTTATCCCAGCCACACATGAAGCTGAGGCAGAAGGATTGCTAGTTCAAGCCCATTCTGAGCAACTTACTGAGATCTTGTCTAAAAATAAAAAAATAAAAAGGGCTAAGGAATGTATCTCAATGAGCATACCTGAGTTCAATCCTCAATACCATAATAAATAAATAAATTAATTAAAAATTTAAATTGCAATATATACATATATGTATGTATTTGCAGTACTGGGGATAACACTCAGGGCTGTGGGCATGCTAAGCAAGTGTTGCTCCTCTGAGCTACATCCCCAGCCCTTTTTAATTTTTCTTTTGAGTTAGGGTCTCTCTAAATTGCCCAGGCTGGCCTCAAACTTGCAATGTCCTACCTCAGCCTCCTGAGTGGCTGGAATTACAAGGATATGCCACTATGCCTGAGAAGTTTATCTAATTGAAAAATAATGGCCTTGTTTAACAACTTGTTTCCAAAATTTCAGAAAGTATAATGTTCTGCTCATTCAAGCTGGTACAGCCCAGGTCCAACACACCCCTGATGGGTAATAATAGTCATCCTTTATTATTGGTGGGTTCTATAATTTGGAACTCACCTACTCACTAAAATTTCTTTATAACCCCAAATCAATGCTTTGCAGGTAATGGTTAATTTTACATCAAGCTGACTGGGCCATAGGGCATCTAGATACAGTATTTGCTTAACTAATTTTGGGGGGTGTGTCTGTGAGGACATTTTTGAGTGAGACTAACATTTGAATCAGTAGAATGAGCAAAGCTGATGCATTTTACAATGTCACTGAGCTTCACTCAATTTATCCAAAGCCTGAATAGATCAAAAAGAATCTGGTCTTTCTCTGGCAGTCTCTGAGGTTACCGGTTGTCTTCTGCCTCTGAACTCAGATGTGGCCTGGAGCTCCTACTGTCAGCTCTGCTGTGTCCCTAGCTACCCATGTGGAGATCTGGGAGCTTCTCAGCCTGGCGGGTCTTGGTGTGAGCCAATCCTGCCTATTAAATCAAGCTCCCTCTCTCCATGTCTCTCGCATATATGTATTAGTCTGGGGCTTTTGTTTCTTTGGAGAACCTGACCAATAATACCACTTTTACAGTCATCCTCTGGACATATGCAAGTTGGTGAAAACTGAGTTGCACACATGGTCATTCCCAGTTGACCAGGGTGTTACTTTTGTCTTCTTGTTCCAGTTCTCATATTTGTAAG
Source organism: Chinchilla lanigera (assembly GCF_000276665.1). Classification (NCBI taxonomy): domain Eukaryota; kingdom Metazoa; phylum Chordata; class Mammalia; order Rodentia; family Chinchillidae; genus Chinchilla; species Chinchilla lanigera. The sequence goes on from NW_004955449.1 coordinate 5,630,569, forward strand.
CATCCTTTTTATGGCTCATTTGCTGCCATCTCCTTTGTGTCTGGTGGTGATTTCATTGTTTAAAATAAATAGCACCCAAACCTGGGTAGGTGGTGGACTCCTGTAATCCCCGCACTCTAGAGCACTGAGACAGGAGGCTTACGAATTTGTGCCTTGCCTGAGCAACTTAGTGACTTAGTGAAAGCCTGTATCCAAAAAAAAGAAAGAAAGAAGAGAGAAAAGAAAAGCTGGATGTAGCTCAGTGAAAGGCCTTGGGTTCGATCTTTGGTGTTGCAAAAATATAAAATAAAATAGCTCCCAAAGTGTAGTACTAAAGTGAAATAACTGTGATGTGCCTTACAGAGAAAATAATAAGCTTTATGCAGGCAAATATTATAGTGTTGCCCCTGAGTTTGCTGTTAATGAAGCAACTAGACAGATGATAGATTGGATAGATGATGGATAGATGATAGATAGATAGACAGATGATAGATATAAACAGATGATAGATATAAACAGATGATAGATGATAGATAGTAAAGTGCTTTACATCAGAACCCTACAAGACAATGTTATGCACCAATTGATCGATGAAGCATGCTACCAGAGGCCCACAGAAACCCACTCCTTTGTTTTGCTAGGAACAGTGGTTCAAAATTCACAATTCAGGATTGGCAGTAACTTTGTAGAACATAACTACTGTGAGTGACAAGCACCAACCCTGTGGGGATTGCTTGCTTTGGATCGTTTTGCACCTCGTAGGATCTGATGGCTGACATGCAGCGGGGAAGGCCTGCAAAGTGTGCTGCTTTTGCTTGTCGGCTTCCTGTGCCGGGCAGTGTAGTGCTGAGCAGGGCAGGCTCTTGCGCTGCAACCCACATGTATGAAAGTATGGAAGCTATGAACAGCAAGGATTGGCATCTTGGGCTACTGGACTCCTCTAGGGAGCCTTGGAAACTACTGTCACCCATCAGTTCACAGCCCACTAGGTGGTTTTGAACTACACAAAGAAAGGTGCTAACAGTGATGAAGCCTGACTACCTGCGTCCAGGAGGTTTGCCTTCCCATGAGCTCTCCTCCAGCTGCCGATGACAGCCTCTCGTTCTTCAGGCCGGCCTGGGTGCTTTTCCTGTCCCACACCTCCACATCCATAAAGCAAAACCTTCCACCTGTCACTCTCTGTAAGGACTGACTTTGTCCTTGGGGCTTGCATCTTAAGCAATGCTTTGTCTTTACTCTTCCTGTGGCTGCCTGTCTGTCACCCTGCCTTGCCATCACTGTCCACGGTGCTCTGCAGTCATCACGGACACACTGGGAATTGGAGAGCTTTTCCTGGTGGTGGGCAAAGAGCAGGCTAGGCATTGTTTACCCATTTTCTTTGTATTGCTAAAGATGACAACAATCAGACCATGCTACTCCCGGTCTCAAATCCCTGAAAGAGTTCTCATTATTCCTACCCTAACGCTCACCTCTCTTACCAGGATATGCAGGCCCTACATGAATCCTCTTTCCTTCCTTCTTTAATAAACTTTATTTTTTAAAGTTTTTGGTTCACAGCAAAACAGGGTAGAGAGTACAGATATTTCCTATATTCTCCCAACCCCCATACACATATACATTGCCTTCCCCATTACTGACATCTTCCATTAGTGACACATTTTTTACAGTTGATGAACCTACATTACATTGTTATCACCCAAAGGACATAGTTTGCACTAGGGCTCATTGTTCATGTTGGGCATTCTATGGGTTTAGCTGTGTACCCAGTATTGGGTTAGCATGCAGAGTAGTTTCACTGCTCTAAAAACCCCGTGTCCCATCTCTTCATTCTTCCCTCCCTTGCATCCTTTGGGAACCATTAATATTGTTGCTCTCTCTATAGTTTTGGTTTTTCCAGGTGTCGTATTGAAATCACATAATGTACATGCTTTTCACATTGGCTTCTTTAACTTAGTAATGTGCATTTAAATTTTCTCCATAATTTTTTGTGGCCTGTTACACAGCTCATTTCTTTGTAACACTGAGTAATAATCTGGATGGTCACAGTTCACTTATCCACTCACCCACTGTTTTGGTCTAGGTCCATCCATTGATAGGTTCATAGCTGGATGGGCTATTAAGTGGTGAGGCCTAGTGGGAGGAAGTAGCCTCCAAGGGTGGAACTTGGAAGGGTGTATCTTGTCCTGGTCTTCTCTTTCTCCCTCTGTCTCCTGTCCATCCATCAAGTTAGCAGTTCTGCCCCACCACATGCTCCCTGCCTTCATATGCTACCTCACCAAAGGCCCAGAAGCAATAGAGCCAAGTGACCATGGACTGACACCTCTGAAACTGTGAGTCAAAATAAACCCTCTCTCCTTTAAGTTGCTTTTCTCAGGTATTTTGTCACAGTGATGGAAAGCTGATTAGCACTGAAAGACATTTTGTTTGCTTCCAAGTTTTGGCAGTTATGACTAAGCTGCTATAAACATCCATATTCATATTTTTGTGTGGACATGTTTACAATCCCTTTGAGTAGATGCCAAGCAGTGCGATTGCTGTATCAGTGTTTAGTTTTATTATTATTGGTTTCCTGAGACAGAGTATCACTACATAGTTTAAGCTGGCTTTGAACTCACTACATGGCCCAGCCTGTCCTTAAACTCATAGTAATCTTCCTGTCTCAACCTTGTAGATGATGTAATTATAGGTGAACACCACCCCGTTCTGCTAATTTTGTAAAAAAACTACCAAATTGTTCCAAAGTGGCTGCACCATTTTGCATTCCCACTAGCTGTGAATTAGAGTTCCAATTGTCCCACATCATTACCAGCATTTGGTGTTGAAGTATTCTGGATTTTGGTCACTCTTAAAGTGTGGGCCTATCCTACTGCTGTTGTTTTCCTTCCCTTCCTCCCCACCTCCCTCCCCACTTCCTGCTTTCCACTCCCTGTCTCCCTCCCTCCTTCCCTTTCCTCCTCCCTTCCTTCTTTCTTTATTTTCTTTTTTCTCATTTTTTGTGGTACTAGGGGTTGAACCAGGGCCTCACACATACTTAGCACCCACTCCATCACTGGGCTACACTCCCAGTGCCAACCTCTGGCTTTTTTTGTTATTGAGGCAAGGTCTTACCCTGTTGCCCAGGCTGGCTTTGAACTCATGATCCTTTCACCTCAGCCTCCCGAGTAGCTTCGATTACAGGCATGATCCATCTCAGGCCACACTCCATTGTTGTTCGAACCCACATTTCCCTGATATATGATATGCCGCTTCTTCTTGTCTTTTTCCTTCCCTTCTAGTTTATATGAGAGCAGGAACGTCTATCTCTCTTATTCTAGGTTTCAGTGTCTGTAACAACTCCCTGCACCTGGTGGGCTCTCTGAATGACTCAGCCAGGGACCTAAGCCTTTGCCAACCAAGTTATCTTTGGCTAAGTAAATAATTTCCATTATCTGTTAAATTAAAAATATTGAAAACTTCAAAACCTGGTCAGGAGTACTGCAGTTTAGAGGTTTTGGCTCCGTCTCTGTCAGAATTCTGTCTCCCTCACTCTCCAGGTCCCCGTGCTCCCACTTTCTCCCCCTTCGTTCCTCTCCTCCTGCTTCCAGCCACTTCCTTGGGCCCCACACCGCACCCTCCCTCCCTGATGCCTGGGCCTGGTGCCACGGGTGGCTTCCTTACCTGAGTCCTGCCTCGAAACCCCTCAGTCTCTGGGCCCAGAGCAGCACCTGTGAGAGAAGCTGGATGCCACTCTGGGAAACCTTGAGTCCCAAAGTAGCTGGTGACAGAGCAGTTTCTCATTTATTTCCTCTTATTTTACAAGAGGCAGTGTTGACTGTGGGCAGCACACATCTGGCCAGTTCTCTCCTCTCTGGGACGACATTTCTGCAGCAAACGCTACGGTGCCCTGTGACACACCAGGCCCTAGGACGGCTCTTGGAATATCAGCTTCACACTGCTTGTTCTATTTGCTGCTCCCACATCTACTCTTTGCCCTGCTCTAAGCTGTGGGATGCTGAACCCTGCCGTGTCCATCTCCTGGGCTCCACACTAGCAGCTTTTGGTCAAGGTCTGCTAAAGGACAAAGCTAGCTGAGAGAGGTATGGTATTTGCTCCCCATTCAGATTTGCATCCCCACAGGGTGGCCTCTCCTCTACACAGCTCCCTCTATGGCACCTGGTAACAGGCAAATTTTTAATTTAACAGATAATGGAAATTATTTACTTAGCCAAAGATAACTTGGTTGGCAAAGGCTTAGGTCCCTAGGCTGGCAATGCTTCCTGTGCTTGGTGACTTCTGGGTGCCTTACCTTCCCTGGTTTGATCTTGCAATCCAGTCCACCCCTCAAAAGTAGTCCTTTTACTAATAAAGTTCTTCAACTTAACCACTGGATGATGACTTCTTTTCCCAGTAACACAACCTTTGTGCAATTTCCACAATTTCAGTATTTAGGAATGATGCAAGGCTCGTTTCATCATGCCTTAGCACTTTGGAGATAATCAATGGTATGGGTCCCAGGCTCTAGCCGCAAGACACTTGGTTCTTTTTTTGTTTTGTTTTGTTTTTTCCGGTACTGGGAATTGAACTCACAACCTTGCGCTTGCCAGGCAGGTGCTGTGCGGCTGAGCTAAATCCCCAGACCCTAAGACGCTTGGTTCTGAGGGGCCCTCAACATCCCAGCAGATCCCAGAGCACAGCCCCCTGCTTTGCTGTCCTGCCCCCTTTCCGTGTTGTTGGCAATGTTGCCGTTCTTCCTGTTGAAGCAAGTGGAGGGGTGGTGGAAACAGAACTAGGGGGCAGAGATCACATTGCCTGGGTTGGCTGTGGCAGCGTCAGCAACATGGAGGGGCCTAGGGTGAACTGAGCTGTCCTGTGCTAGTTTGCAGAGATGTCTCCGGTGCTAGATTATCTTGTGTTTCCTGGAAGAGTTCATGGCTTCCCAAATGGTGTACATTCTTCTATTTACATGAGTGTATCTTAGACAAATTTTGGTGTGCTCAATTTATTAGAATAATTTATGCCTGAAATTAAATTGTTGTTGGAAGTGATTACAAAATTTGTAAGATTTCACCTTATTTTTATAACATTGGTGATGGTGGTGGTGAGGTGTCTGTTGAATTTCTGTGCTGGTTTTATAGCTTTTGAGATACTAAGAGAAAAAGAGCAGCTTGGGGAAGACAGAGCCTCTCAGCCGAGGCTGAGTAAAGGAGGAGAGGCCCAAGGACGCGGGCCCAAGCCCGGAGACAATGACTCAGGCACGCAGGGGGAACAGTTTCAGGCTGTGCTTGGCTCGTTGGCCCTTGATGCCTCCTTTGTAATGTGGAGAAGTCGACAGAGTGACTGTGTGATACATTTAAGGGGGTGTCTCTAGAAATCATTGTTTTTCAGAATTTAGTGCCACATAAAATTAAACACTGAACTTTTTATATCCTAGTTTTCAAAGAGATACTATACAGTATGGAGCACGATCAAAAACAGTGAACATTGAAATTTTTAAAAATGACAGTAAGAGACACATTGCCATTAACCCTCACCGCCGAAGCTCCCCTTCTCCTCAGTCATATTTATTCAGCATTCTTGCCACCTTCTGAAGTAGTTCTGGAAGTCCTCTTTCCTAAGTGTATTTGCCGTGATGTCCTGAATCAACTCAAAACGTTTACCTCTCATGGTCATTTTGCCTTTGAGGAAGAACCCGAAGCCACCCAGTGCCAAACTCAGTCAATAAGGTGGATGAAGAGACACCATGTTTTTAGAAGTCTACTTTTCCACCGGATGGCAGCTGGCAGCAGCATTCACCATATTTTTGATCACACCTTATAAAGACACTCACAAAAGAGGATTTCCAGAACTGCTTCAGAAAGTGGTAAGAGCAGTGGGATAGGTTTGTTTGAAGGGAGGGGGAGGATTTTGAAGGGGATTGATGTCTTTTAATAAACTTTTAAAATGTAAACATTTTTTCTATATTTTGATCACCACTCATATATCATAAGATAACATAACACTGCTTTCTTAATGACTGTAGTGATTTTGATCCAACGGGATTGTGAAAAATACCTGGGATGACATGAATCCTCATACAACTCCACTCAAGAAGGGGTGATGTTTTTCCCAACACAAGCTGGTTAGTTTATAGTGAAGGACACTTACACTGCTCTCTTAATACTTATCTTTATTATGAAAGTGTTTCCAAAGTAAAATGATTCTCATAATAATGATTGCTTCCAGAGACCAAGAATGAATAATTATATTTTCATATAAAATCGGCAAAACACAATAACAATACATGAAATAATTCTAATTGGCTAACAGTACATCATTCTATTTCTGACAGAGATGCTCAAGCACTGCATTGTTTTAAGAAAACAAGTAAAGTAAGGGTGTCACTTATCCTATTTCTCACTGAAAACTGAAAAAAAATCAAACCAAAAGCTAGCCACCAGCCCCTTCCATGCCAACAAATGGTTGTGGAAGCAGATGATTACGACACGGGCACATAAGATATTGCTAAAAATCATGAGCTTAATTAAGGGCCTTACGGAGCTGTGGGAAATCAAACTTGGAGGGTGTTTTTCATGTTTCAATTAATGAAGCTCTCAGCTGAAGTTCTAGAATCATCACGTAACTGCTCCTGTTATAGAACCTTCATTTACTTATTTATTTTTGCAGCTACCTTTAAAAATCCTTAATTTTTAAAGTGTAGTTTTATAATGACAGTTTTGATTTTTATAGCCCCTGCCCCCCAAAAAGAAAGAAATCTACTTTTCTTTTTTTTTTGTCAAGCATGAAACCTTACTCAGAGCTGTTGTTTCTGGATTCTAGCCACAAAACATACACCAACACAGCAAGCCAAGCCTTGCCTGCACGGACCCATGATATGGAAACACACACACTGGCACAATAACTTCTTTCTGAAAAATGGAACCAGGTGGAGGAAGAGGTGTGGCACACGACTGATGCAAAAGCTAGTGAGAAATCCAAAGCAGAAAAATGACAACCTGTCTGCTTCCTTTTATCAAGAATCTAGAAAACTGAAAGGAATGTGAATGAATGAGATCAAACAAGACAGACCCTAGGGTACCAGGCCCCTCCTGTCCCTTCCTCAGCAGTCCTGAGAAGGCGCCGTTGTGTGGAGATACCGTATGCCACCTGACTGCAGAGACTTGTGAAATTCCTCTGGCTCGGTGTGCGCCCATTTGGTAATGCATTCCTTTCAGTCTTCGTGAAGAACTCAACTTGGGAATACCTACAAAAGACTAAGTGTCTTTGGGTGTCTGTAGGTCTCAATACTTAAGAAGTTTTATGTTCTCCAATACAATTTTCTCCGTGAAAACCAGCACTAAACACACTACCTCTGAGTAATTATTAGAGCAGTTCTAACAGCAGAGTGGACAGGGCTCCTCCGCATGCACTGAGCGCCTCCTAGGGGTGGGAGGGTGTTGTCCATGCTAAAGAAAACCACAGGGCCTTCGGCCAATCACCACAAAGAACTAAGATGCGGCAGGTGGGCTAGTGATAATTACTATGTGGCTATTTGAAAATGGCACAATTTCATTTCTCCAAGAGAAACCTACACTGATTCTGAGGACAGCAGTATTTTAAGAAAAAATCTTGTTGTATTTTCAAGAATAGTTTGTGTTTAATGAACTGCTCATGATCGTTCCTTCCACGGATTAAGTGCTGGACACAAGGGCAATACATAGAGTTCCCTGCACCTTCTTTTTCCATACAAGTAACCTACAGCACGTGAAAAAGTGCTATGAGATCACACTTTATCTTCAGGCTGACACTGATTTGATTTTTTTTCTAATTTCCATATTAGAAATATTTCTGCACTATTCCTATTTGTCTACAAAGAAGAAATCCAAAGACAAAAAAGTAAGCTAATTAGATTGCTAACACCTCAAATATCCCATGAAATGTAAACATTTAACCTTTTATTTCCAAAAGATTTCTTGAAATCTCTCTGGATATAATGACACCAACATGCACTAATACATGGAAACTTTCAATACCTTTGGAATTATTTGTATAGTCTTTACACTGCAAATTAAGGAAAATACTCACATATTCAGGCAACTTTGGCTTTAATATTTCCAGATAGGGACAAAAATAACTATCAATGCAGAATTATGAATGGACTAGGAACAATTATGGTTGTCCACAAATTTCTCTTTGAAGAACTCTTTAGTGGTCTCAGACAAGCTGAAAGGAAGACTCATTTTAATTAGTCCAAATAACAATGAGATTTAATACAAAATGGAAGATCCAGGTCCTTTCTACCTAAAATAAAGGCATTTGGCTTGCTCAAATTCAATTTCTATCAAATACAGCCATGTATTACATAACCACAGGGACACATCCTGAGAAATGTCCCATTAAGTGATTTCACTACATATGAACATCACAGAGCAGACTTACACAAACCCAGATGGTTTGACCTACTAGACACCGAGACCATATCAATATCTTACAGGACCACAATCTTCCACGTGTTCTGTCACTGACCAAAACATCATTATGTAGTGCATGACTGTACTCAGATTGCAACGTGTGGCCACGGAACTGGCCATTTTGAGGTTCACCTAACATTTTGAATAAAGATAATCTGATTTTGCCTTACATCTGGCCTACCTTTTCTGCCTCATTTTTGTCAGATGCTGTGGGCTTATCTGATGGTAACTCAGGATGCCACCTGTCCCGAAGCTCATAAGCATGGGATGTTAATACAAGCCTAGGGATCAGTGGGACTTGTTTCCACTTTTCCAAAAAATACTTGAATAATCCAAAATACTGATCATTTCTGCTCTACTGTCAAAATCCACAGGACTGATTTGGAAACATGAGCTGTATCTAGCTTCTGTGAGACCTCAGGTGCTCATGGCCAGGACTGTACCATAGGTAGCTCTGTGGCTAAGACATCAAAAGGGCCCCACCACTCTTAGCTCAGTGGGGAGCAAGCACAAAGAATCAGGGAAGCTTCTAGTGTTTTTATGATAAGAATATGGACAAAGATGAATTGCTATATTTTGGTTTTATCATTTTTTGGAGAGACATACACATCCACACATAGATCATACACTTTTATATCATTTATTGACCCAAGGCCCAATTCTACCTGATTTTCTACTTTTTCCCTCACTAAGAGATCTAGAAGAGTTATAACATTGGAGGTTAAAATATCACTTTTTCTAGAGTCCTTTCTATATACCCCTCGGTACCCTGGAAAGGTTTGCATGTGACTAGAAGAAGGAAATGTCACCACAGGCTAATTAACAAGAAACACCACTCTCACTAACCTACAGCTGAATTTACAAAATATACCTCCAAAAACTACTGCCTGGCATAGGTGATGGTAGGCTACTTTGTGCAGTTTTCTCTCTCAGCCTTTCTCAGGCTACTCTCAGAGAGCAGTAGACAGACACAGGTTATTCTACACCAGAAAAACCCTACCAACTCCCATTTTAAGCAGCCAAAAGAGAACTCTGCCCTAAAATGTAAGATGAAATAGACTTGAAGAGAGCACGGCATCGATGCTGGCAGCTGGAAGGACCGAGTATTCCCAGTCTTCCTTCTAAGTTATACTGAGGAAAAAAGAAAAAGACTGTTCAGATTTGCCTCTGCTAAGGACAGAATCAATTTTATCATTTCACGCATCTCTTCAAAACCTTTAATTTACAAGCTGATCTTGAAGTTATTCTTCTGTGCAAAAAGGTAAGATGGCCCATGCTGGGACTCACGGTGGTCCTAAAGTTCATTTCATCCATCAGGAGGACTTGCCCAGACACTACAGTAAGGGGAATATGTCCCATATCTTAGGTGATAACATCTTTTACCTGTTCAAAAATTTCAGCTACAATACGTGTGATGTTATTTTTGTCCATCTGCATTTGAGCAGACATTCTGATGACTGGTTTTTGGTGTTCCATGACTGGTCTCACAAATTCAGCCATCCACAAACTGCATGCCTAGACGTATGCCTAGACATATGCCTGCTTTGTAAAATAATACAAGGGTCCACCAGTACAAAGAGTTGCATTGTTTTCTACATAAACAAGCAGACATATTTCCGATCTCTTCAATTATTACTATAGACCATACTAGAAACACCTGATTTGGAAGCGGGTGGAGGAAAACACAATATTACAGTGAAAGAGGTTTTTGTTTGGAAATATTCTTTTAACTATTAACTTGCGGATTGCAAAGTGTGTGCACAAAGCTTTATTTTAGTTTTCTTTTTAGTCAAATTAAATGTAAATGGCTCCAAGCTGGCTACACACACTCTAATATTTTTCTGTTATCTTCACTGTGTCCTGTTTCACATGCTTATATTTCTGTGTTTTTGTTTTGGATTCCTGTTTCAGGTGATGATCTTTTTGACTTATAAAATAACTACATGTAATCCTATTTTATTCTCTCTTAATAGAAGTGAGAAGAAAAGAGACATTCTTTGGCTTAGGTACATGGTATTCTTATCCATACATAACACTGCTGTGGGGAAGGCTTTATTCTTCAGTAATTTTTCTCACTGATGATACTGCCATTGTCCAGTAGAATTTTGTTGCTTTTCTGGAAATAAAAATTGAATAAAAATTTCTGGAAACCATTCAAGTTTTGAAAGAAGCAAATAAAAAGGACTTGGAGTGCAACATTACCCAGTTTCTAGTCACCGTGGGTTATACTTAAAGAGAAAAACAATGGGAACACCAGTATGTGTTCCATTGGCTTTATTTTGCTCAGCAAAATAAAAACATCAAGCCCAATACTAGCTGAGCTTTTCCTCAAAAGCTTGCTGAAATAAAGTGCTTTGCACTGGGGTGATCTGTTCTAACTCTTGAAAGACTCCCTCTGCCACCCCAAAATACACTTATCTTGTTTTTTCAGGATGTGACAGAAGACTGCACTAATTATAAGGCAGGCAAAATCTGATTGAAATCAGTTGTTCTCTTTATATTATTCCCAGAACACGGCACAAATTCCTAATATTGAGTGATTTCTTTGTTTATAATTAAGAGTTTAAGCAAAGTATCTTCCTTCAGAGTCAGAACATTGAACTCATCTCACACACAGAGAATAAAAAATTTCCATACCCTACAGGTTAATCCCCAACTAACTGCCACACACACTGAACAAATTTTGGTTGTGTGCACAAGAAATAAAATCTATTCCAAATCAGTTTCATACAACATTCAAAAAAAGCCCACCAATAATCATCCCCTTTATTATTTGAACTGCTACTTGACCACCATGAGTGACAATTTAAAAACCTATCTGATCCTGCTTAAGCTTCACACTGGAAGGATGATCACGGAGACTTATTATCTGGCTTCGAAATGGGCACAGTAATGCAAAGAAAGCAAACCTATCGGCGCTGTGTGGGGACCTCGCACTGGGTTTTGCTTGCGCTAAGCAACAAACTAAGCTGATGCGCATGGCACACTGGACTACAGCAAGAGAAAGAGGCAGAAGCAGATATAACATCTCCTTCACTGTCATGAACCCAGGGAGTAAAAGGAGCAAGAAAACCCTCTTTTGTCCACAGATTTACAAACATACAAAAAATAAATAATATTCTAAGACAGTACAAATGCAAATACTGTTCCCTTGTGTCAATTACATACAGCATGCCTACATAGAGAGAATGGTATTTCTTCTTCATTCACAGACAGGACATATGGCAGTGCACTATTCAAAATGCTTTGATAATCCTAATTTTTGTTTCTGGTGCTGAAATATTATGAAAGGAACTGCATTTGCAACTTATTAAATACTTCCAGGAACAAACAGTTCACTTTGTTCAGGACTTCTAGTTTTAAGTAATTAATCATCCATGGAGCAAGAACCGGTCAGCAGGTACCCATTGGTCCCACCGGTCCCATTGGTGGTTGTTGCGGTGTGGGGGTTCTTCCCTGGAGGTTCTGAGTCCTCCTCATCTGAGCTAGACTCAATGTCACTTCTATCATCCTTGGACACCTGTGGAACACAAGAGAGTGAATTTAGCCAGCGTCTAAGGAACCATCGAGATATAGCATGCTAAGAAGGTGGATTGAGGTATCCTGGGTTGGTACTGTTGAACTCTCTAAAGTATCTTTTGATATTGGAAACATGTTAGTGTCCCAGCAATGGCAAACCTGTTAGACACAAGTGCTCAGACTGCAACCCCAAACCCACTAATTTATCATGAAGTGCCAACACTGCAATTAAACCTGAATACTGAGGTTTTAGTTTAGAAAACACAACTCATATATTAATACATTTTGTCTCAAAAGAAAAGTAATACCCATGCCATAGTTTTGCTATTGCTGTACTAGACATGACTCCCCTCTTACCTCAAATTGGAATGCTACACTATTAGAAAACATTCCAGGAATCGGGTACAAATGGATCAATGTATTCTCTAATAATGGTATTCTCCTTGAGAAGTACCTAAAGTTAGCTCTCAACCAGACTAATGGACATACTCATTAGTTTAGATCATTAAAAAAAGTTGCTATTTGACTTTGTATTTTATATATCATTCATGAATGAATGACATTAGAAGGCCTTTTAAGAATCTCTTGGGTGGGGTCCAGCTTAAACTATTTCCCGAGGAAAATCCACTGATCAGATCCTCCAGCAATGGCCCCCACTCTACTAACTTCTTCAGTCCTCCCCTTGGTCTCATTAAGTAATGAGGCTGACAGATGAAGGTACCAGGATACAAATCTGTATGTTACCGTGAAGGATAAAAAAGTCCTACTCTAACCAGGAAGTAACTAGGGGAAATTAAGGAACTACTCTATTGCTTTTAGGATTTTTTTTTCCGAGACAGGGTCGTTCTGCATCATTCAGGCTGGCCTTGAACTCACTAGGTAACCCAAGCTGGCTTTGAACTGGTGGTGATCCTCCTGCCACAGCCTTCTGGGTGTTGGGATTATAGATATGTGCCACTGTGTTGAGCAATACTCTATTGTTTTTAAAATTAAAATAGTTTAAACCTCTTACTCTATAAATCTAAGTTACTTTTACCCAGAAGGCCTTAAGATCTTCCAGCCAGTGATGCCCTCAGGCCTGGGTTAAGGAGATAGGAGATATTTCAAACTAAGCCAGGGGCTTTTTCATATCATAACTTGCCTACGTCACCCCCATACCAACTTGAGAATCCTAGGACCCCCGGCGTCAAAGGCCACCATTGCTGTGCAAGACTCTCATCTTGTTCATGTGGGTGGGGCAAATGAAAGCACAAGCCGGGAACTGTTGCTCCATTCCAATGAGGCATGGAGAAAACACACAAACGAACCTCACCCCTGTGCCCCTTGAGACGGGACTGAACTCAGATAAGGCCGTATCCCCCAAAACATAGATACATAGTACATCAACGTGACTAGATGGTTAGGAGATTTCAACTTAAAAAACGTGGGTGGCAAACAGCATTATGATAAAGCTTCATCACACGATAAGTCTATTAGTCATAACTTAAGCTGCTAGTAGAAAACTTGCAGTTGATTAATTTACATTTGCATGCCTAGTAAGATTATTTTAAATTGCATTTGGAAAAATCTATACTTATGTTACCTTCAGAAAAAAGCACAATTTAGAAAATCTTAAATAACACAGGAAAATGGCCCATGGACAAGATGAATAAGCTTATCATCCTAGATGACAGCAGCAATGGCCGTTAAGAAATTCTAAAGTCTGAAATCTGGAATGAAATTAACAATCATCTCTTCATAAAGATGAAGGAAAGATAATATGTCCGGTGGAAGCAGCAACGCAATAAAGACACAAGTAATCCAATCCACCGTATCCATGCAACCGTAGTCACTATCACACTGATAGCACCGCGCATGTGGATTTAATTTGTATCCAAATGAGGACAAGACAGATTTTAATAGAAATATATGTTCATTGCAAAGAGTAAGAGGTCACAGAGAAAAATAAACAGCTTCTAGGAACTAACTGACCAATCTATTTTAGATTTATTCAGTAGCTGACACTGAGGATCCACTTCACAGTGAGGAGGTGCTGCCCTGTGGAAGGGGCTGGTTCTCTGCACCCACGCGAGCAGGGTGGTTAAGTGCTGCCCTGTGGCTTTGTGCAGGTCAGGCAAATCACTGATGCTCAGGCCTCCATTCTGCACTGCACTGATCTTTTCCCCAACTTCTCAACTGGAGTTCTTTTTTTCGGCTTCCCTTTGGTCTATTTCTGTCTCTCAGCCAATATGTTAAACACCAATGCAAGAAATTCTTCTCCTTCTCCGTTGGGCCATGCAAAGCTAGCAGACTACATATTCTCACAAAAGAGCACAAAGCTGTTCGTCCTATCTTTGTTGCTAGTGGAGACCTAAAAGTTCTGGTCAGTGCCAGTAGATTAAACAGAACAATATGCGTGAAACAAAAGCATTGGAGTGCCACCAGGAAAGGCATGTGACAGGGAAAGAGAGAGCGTGAGAAACTTACATGTAAAGGGTTCCACTTCCCAGCCTTCCAGGGTGGCAGGAGGAAGAGAACAAACAACGATGTAAGAAAATGTCACAGAGAATAATCTGGAAAAGTCACTGCTTTACACAAAGCATCTGAGGCTCAGGAAGTTTTACTCTAATCAGCCACACAAGTCCACTTTTAACCAAAGAGATTTAACTAGATTTTGTTGGAAAAGTCATGAATGTTTTATTCTTCAACTTGAAATGCAGGTTGGCTTCCAAGCAACACTTTACATAAGTAGAATGAGGTTGTTACATTTCTGTTCAGTATAAATGTAATAAGAGAAGGACGAAGGGAGACACAGAGGAGGAAAGAACACAACAAGCCATGTATCATCGCTAAATCTAAAATTACAAATGCAGATCACGGGGCATCTGGTGCAAAGACTTTAAAAATGAACTAAAGAAAAGAAAATAATTTGTTTTGCTTCTAGGTGGTTTGGTTTAATTCTGAAGAAATAATATTTATTTTGATGAAATTTGAAATAACATTTATCTCAGAAAAACAACAACAGAAACCAAACCCCCAACTTTCGGGGACACAGTGATCAGAGCTTTAGCTTACCTTGCCTCTTGAAACAGCCTTGCAGGCTATTTTTACAATCAAGTAAGACCAGAAGCAGTTCAGCCCTTGCACTAGCAAGAGAAGTAGGTTAAAAACCCACCAGGAAGGGTAAGGTCCAACGATTTCCCAACTTTCAAATAACGTGGTGTTTAACACCCTAAAAAAAAAAAAAAAAAGACAGCAATTACCCAACATGGCATCTCACTTTGGTCCCAAAGGAGTCCTAGTTTGTGCTCAGAAGCAGAGTTAGCGCTCTCCCCACCCAGGAAGGACGTTTGGAAGCTGACCAGGTCCTGGGAACAGCCATCACCTGCATACTGCCCTGGTGGTCCGACTTTCATGGTGATTCTAGCTCAAGTAGTGGACTCTGTCTGGTATACTTTAAAAGTAATTGTGGTAAAACACACAGAACACAAAATTTACCAGTTTAAGTATTTTTAAGGGTATATTTTGTATTGTTCCATAATCATCACCATCACCCATCTTCAGAACTCTTCATCTTGCAAATATGAAACTCTGCACCCGGCAATAAAACCTCCCCATCCTCTCTGTCCCTGGAGACCATCGCTCTATCTTCTGCTTCAGTGCATTTTACTGCTCTAGGTACTACAAATGAGTGGGATCATACAATAGCTGTCTTTTCCACAGCAGCCTCAAAATTTACCTTTTTGCAGCAAGCATTAGAACTGCCTTCATTTCTGAGACTGAACTACACATCTACCACCTTTCTGTTCACTCATTCACCCTTCAGTGGATACTTGGGCTGCTTCTGCCTTTTGGCAAAAGCCAATAGTGCTGCTAAGAGCATAGGTGTTCTAATCTCTCTTCTAGTATATATGTATATATATTTATTTTTATATATAGTATATCTAGTGTATACATATGATATATATATATTTAGGGGACATACCCAGAAGTGGAATTGCTATGACATCTGATTTTCTCCCAACTCTCATCATTAGTTTTCACTTGGTTTTTTGGGGGATATGATTCTCCAGTCAACTACTTGTCAAAATGCTTACATGATCTTTGAGTCTGTTTTGGTTTTTCAATAAATGTGAAGAATACCACTCAACGACATTAAGATAAGAAGATTAGCCCCAGAAATGTTAAGTGTAAACCACATAAATTGCTCTCACAGTAGGAATTTTAATATTCATGAGGTCAAACAGAGTGGCCCATGGAGGGCCCTTAATTGTATAAGGCTTCCCCTGGACAGACCTGACAACTGGAAAACATCACTTTGAAGTAATGCCTTCGAATGAACATGCAAAGAATTTTTTAAAATGAAAATTATTAGAGTATAATGAATGTATTTAGTTTTAAGAGTAGGCAAGAGTAGGTACTTGAGTTTGGAGAAATTCTTTGAAGCAGCTGGCTGTCTATAATCAGAACCAGCGTGGGGCAGACACACGGGGCTGGTTCTCCTGCTGCACTCTGGTCTCTGCTCAGGTCCACTCCCAAGTCCTTGGAAGCTGACTTGTGTCTTCTGGACACATATTACTGCCACCGCACCTACACAGAGCAACACAGCACCTGCCTAACTTTGGAATCACTTTTACTTTCCTGTTCTCCTCCTATCAGGCTGACCACAGTGCTTGGAGATCTAAGTGCATCTGCATCGTCTACTCCTGCAGCACTTTGAGGGGATCTGTCTAATTGTACAGAAGAGACTAAGTGGACAGTACTTAGTGGTTAAAAGGGACAGATCAAGAATTCTTAAATTAAGGACATGGATCACTCCCACAGGAGCAGAGGACAAATATAGAGAAAATTTTAATATAAGAAATAGTGTGATGAGTGCTCTAAGAGAGGTTAAGAAAAGTGTTCTGTGAAGTCATAGAATTGTAGGAATTAGGATAATGGATCAAAAATAAAAGGAGGATGGAAAATAGATATAAGCAGGTCTCCCACCTCAATTTCAGCAACCTCATTCATAGACTAAAATGACGCTAACTGTTTTTAACCCTGCCATACTAGTTATCTCTACACAGTAATGCTAAGATTCCCAAAACAACAGCCTAGAATTCAACTTGACAGTTCATTAAAAGTATACTACTGCATGATATAATAGTATTCACTCTGAGGCAAGGGGTATTACTATCTGGAAATCTATTAGTATAATAATTATATCCATAGGCCAAATTGGTAAAATTCTAATTATTTTAATAACATCAAAGATATTTGGTAATGTTTGTTTCTTTATTGCTGGTGTATAAAATTTAGCACTCAGGGGATATACCATGATTTTAACCTTCTCAAATCAGAATATTAACACTAGAGTTGCTTTCTTTAATATCAAGAAAAACAAGGACAGTCAGTTTTGCTATTATTGTCTAACACTGGAAGTTCTGGTTATTGAGCATGGCAGGGAAGTAAAGACTTAATTTCAAATACATAGACATAAAATATCTACAGATACTTTAAAAAGAGCAAGCAAAAAATACCCTAGAACAGAGAACGGTTAACAAAGTTTGCATCCTTATTCCAGAAATTATGTCATTGAAAACATTAAACATGTTGCAAGGTCTTGAGTTCCATTCCAGGTACAAAAAAAATTTAAACATGTTTCAAAAGTTTCTAATGATATAAGAAAATGGTATCATCCCAACTCTATGAAGTGGGGGCAGAGAGAGGGAGAGAGAGAGAGGGAGGGGGAAAGAGACAGAGAGATAGAGACACACAGATACTGAGAGAGGGACTGGGAGACGGAGGGCGAGAGGGAGGGTTACAATAGGATTTTCTTTGGTTCATTAGGGAATTTTACATTTTCTTCTTCACGCTGTTCTACCTCCCAAATGCATGACTAGTCATTAGAAAAAAAGTTATTTGTGACAAAGGCTACATTATAATATCTATATTGCTGCTCTGCTTATTCTTCTAAGAAGAAATGAACCCTTTAAACACCCATTTGCGGCCACAGGACAAGGCTCAGCAAGGCTCAGCTCCAGGGCAGTGAGGAAGGACCGCTTTTCTGTCTCCAGGCCCTTGCAAAGACACCTGGAAATAACATATTCACTACAGGTATTTGTTGACTGTTTGTTCATTTATCCTATAGTCAAAGAAATAAGAAAGCTCTGGAAGAATAACAATTCTTTTATTTCAAAACTAGCTCTGCTTCTTGACATATGCACTACACGTTTTGATATTCAGAGAGAATAATAGTTCCATGTGGACAGAAAGGGGTGCTGTATGAACAGCAACTGTGACTACATTACGCTACAGATCCTGAAGCAGCGCTGGCCAGATTGTATGCTGAAAGTCTTTCTTGCGATTCTAACTCTAGGACTGATGCTGCTGGTTAGCTTAATTTGAACGGGGGGGCAGAGCAGTAGCTGGAAGCATCGCATTCATGTTAATTTCTGAAATGCTGCATCAGAATTCATCGGCTTTGCCATGATAATCAGTGGCACCTCTTGAGATGACACTCAAAACTAATGGGATTTCTTTGAAAATTGACGTGGCCGCCTGCAGAGACACTTGGGTCAATACAATCAGTGCGCCAAATGAATATATCTCCTATTGTGGAGTTCGGTTTAAAAACACACACACACAATATAAATATATTAGGACTTTCTGCCAGGGAGACAGAGAGCATCTCCAAAAGACAGCAAACCCAGAATGTTCCCGTTGAGGAAACTGTTTCTTTTTGGGGACAAACTATTAAAATGGTGATTACAAGTTTTTCTTTGTATTAGGAGGCTAGGGCTATGGATTTAATTATGCTATTATGAACCTATGGTGGCAGAATTCAGAACAGCAGTTATCTCTGAGGGAGGAACGCCCAGGACACAGGATTCAAGAGGCTTCTGGGATCCCGGAAACTTCTATATCTTAATTTGTGTAATGAGTACATGGGGCTATACATGTGTAAATATTTTACAGTATAAACATCTGTCAAGCTGTACGTTGAAAATTTGTGCCATATACTCCACATGTAAATCATACTTCAATAAAATGAACAGGGAGACTACTCCGTGGGCCGATAAAACAAGTAGACTGTCAGCTGGCAAACTCTGGCTTGAATAATTACTGTAATATCAGTGGGGTTTTCCCCGACAGTAGTTTTTGTGTTCAGTACATAGCTTTTAAGAAAAATGCTTTTCCTTTTTCCCAAACAACAGCTACCGGACAGCATCAAACTTCTACTGCTGCTTCACTCAGTGGTGGAGAGAAAGGGGCCAGAAAGGCCAAGAAAAGGCCCTTTCTGTTCACTAATGTTAGGTCTCCTTTAACCACCAGGCGGCATCTCACACACACATGCAGCCTGCTCAGAGAGGCCTATTTTTTGCCAGAACCATTTGCCAAAGGTGAGCCCCAGGGTAGAAAACACTTCATCTCCAGAAGAGGCCCTCCCTTGTGAAAAACTGCACTGAACAATGGGATTAAGAGACTCTTGCCCCTCCCATCAGGACTCCAGACAGAAGTGGACGCCTGACAGCAAAGCTGAGCTCAGCTGATCCACCGAGGCTACGCAGAGACTGCATTGCTCCCCTTCCTTGTGGCTGTTTAGTGACTCCCAAGAATTTAATTGATTTTGGTCCGTAGTTAGTTTTGCTCATTCTCACCTTGTATGGATTCCTCATTTTGAAGTTGACTATCACAGCAATATTATAAAGGATATGTGGGGAGGAGAGAAACACCTTGCAGAAAAGTCTGCGAACAGTTTGTTAAGCAAAGAGAGAGCTGTCTTGTTTTAAGAAGATGCTTAAGGCGGTACTCATTTTCTTTCCAAGCATCCATGTGTTCCAAAGCATTCTGCTTTCCTCTTAGGCTTCACGACTCGAAGTACTCATACTACAGAGTAAAAAGACCTCCACTGTATGTCATTCAGAGAAAGCATCTTCAGAGCTTCATTCTTCTTCCATTTTTATTGTGACTTCCAAGGGAGAGTTTAAATCTGCTATCTTTAATATGTGAAGTTAAATGAACATCCTCACTTCCAACACGACCCACTTACATCTTCTCCCTTCTGTCCCTAACGAAGAGTTCTGAGATCAGGCTGCACCCTTCTGGGATAAGCTACATAAGAACCACAATAGTTAGACCCACATCAAACATCCAAAGACAGCCAAGATTTCTTCCTTAGGAAACAAAATCAGGGCTTTATGCTGAGCAGCATTACATAATGCTGCAAGAAAACCCTGAAAAATAAAATGTTTTTGGTGGTCAAAATCGGGCTTTCTTCAGCACTTCGGAAGGGTCTTTACATTACTTTCCCACACAGATCTCAGCAAATTTCACAACGAGCGTTTCCCTGACATCTGCGCTACATAAAACATAAAGGAAAAGTGCATTCGGCCTAAACATGACCAATAATCTGTGAGCATCTTTTGCCCATTGTAAATCAGATGCCCATAGAAATGCATTTAAAATTATAATGAAGAGAAACCATAAGGCGGCTAATACCTGAAAGTCAGATGATGAATTCACTATTACAAGAAATCTTCTCTGTCCTGATTTTTCTAGTAAGAGCTCCAGGTCTAAATTACATTTTAGTCAACAGTTTAGACAGTCAAGCCTGCTCCAAGGCGCAAAGAGCACGCCTGTAATATCTTCCCTCTCTACTATTGCTCAGCTCACTCTACCCAGCCCTCCCAGGTTTCTTAGTTCTTCACCCTGGGCTCAGAGCCAACACGGCACCACACTACGACGAGAAAGCACACAAACTCATTTGCTGCTTAGCATCTGTGGAGATCTTTCTCTCTGGCCTGCCATTCCCTGTCCTTGTTTCCTTCAATGTGTTATCTCCTGAACTCACCATCTGCTTTCTTGTAGCCCTATTCCAGATTCTCCCTGCTTCAAGGACCCACTGGGTTCATTTGACTGGTTTTCCCACTTTGGTCCACACTGCTCAACCCTTACATCCTAATAGAATTATCTATATTAGTCATATGATACCTTTCAATACTACCTTGTCATGCATATGAAATGCTTAAAATATAAAATCAAAGACATTCTTATAAATTCATCTCAGGAAAGAGGACTACCAGCCCCAGGCCCTTTGCCTTTCTCTTTGGAAAAGTTGAGGCATATGTTGGTCTCCAAATATCCCTTACTTGAAGCGAAGGTTAGATTAGGCCAACTCCTGCTGGGCAGGTGGAAATCTATGAGAAAATGAGACTCTAAGAACTCCTTCTTCCAGTTTTCTAAGAGTTTAAATCCCTCCTCCCCGTCTCATATGGCAGGATGGAATAAAAAGTTCTTACCCATCTCCCCGAAGTTCACATGCTTCTCCCTTGAAAGGTTATCTTTTGCTCATGTCCACAGTAGGGACCATTCTTAGCATGACCAGTAGCAGGCCATGATTTTCTGGCTGCTTTGTTCTTCCTTTTCTCTTCCTTCAGGAATTTAATTTTTTTTTTTTTTTTTTTTTTTAGAAGAGAGGAAAATAAAGGCTAAATACCCCATCTGGAATTCTGCTTGTGAGATTATTTGCTTTAGCTCTGAAGTTTTTGAATCTAATCAGTTAACTGGCTTAATGCAGGAAGGCTCAGTCATTCTTAGAATTCATTGAACTTACCCTCCACTGGCTCCTGACATGAAATTGCAGCCTGAAGGTTCCGTCACCCAGCAGAAAGGTCACAACTCTGTGTGACTGTTTATGATAAGAACACAGAGATGTCACTGTAGTTACTTGGTTCTTGGGAATATCACCCATTTTCACTTCTCTTCAGGTACTTGCGGTGGAGCCTGGGGCTATTTGTATTTTCTTATTAATGATTTAAACAGAACTTGCACATGGGGAGGGCTCTGACGCCAAGAGTGCCCGCAAGGCGGTGGGTATGTGGTTGCTGCTGCGTTGGTCACAGCCCACTGGTGAGAAGTGGTCTGCACATCCCTTAGTGAAGGAAAGGGGCTACAGCACCCACCTTTATACCTCTGTGCCGGGAGGGTCACAGAGCATTAGTAAAGTATGTCACCATCCAGTCTACTGAAGGATTAGTTGGAAGAGCTTCAAGAATAGTAATACTTTCTCCACTGGAAAGGTTTTTAAAGCATTTGCATGTTTATTAGATTCACATTGTTAACCTATGAAGTGGTCAGAGCAAATATAACACCATCTTTCTGCTCAGAAAACCAAGATCCTAAAAGAGTATTTAGTTATCCATAGTCACGATGTAGAGGCTTTGTTGTTTTGAATGTAAACACATTATCTCTCTAGGTCTGTCTGTGTTTTAAAAATCACAGCAAAACAGAGCATGTGTGCTTTTCATTAGATTTTTAGCAAAAGGGAGCTAAAAGGAGAGTAAAGACATCATCGTGGTCACACTGGGACACCAGAAAGAATGCTATTCCTCTATTTTCTAGAAATCTTCCCAGAAGGTTCCAGCAAGAATCTCAGTATTTAACTGTTTCGAGATCAAACTCCACCTGTTTTGTTTAGAACCTTGAGGAGTGAGCATCACCTTAGAAGCTGCACATTCAGGGCCGGGGATGTAGCTCAGCGGCACAAGCACCTGCCTGGCAAGCACAAGGTCCTGAGTTCGATTCCCAGTATGCAAAAAAAAAAAAAAAAAAAAAAATTGCATATTCAGTCTAGGTATCAGAACTTCAGGAAGCTTCAGGAAGTGACTACTTACATGGCTGGCTGTGAGATTTCTCTGCCTTACCAAGGAGGTACCTGTTTTCCTAGAGGAAGGTATTGATTACAGTTGAGTATCCCTAAGCTGAAAATCGCAGATCCAAAATGCTCAGAAATCAAAACTTTTTGAGTACTAATCTGATCCTCAAAAAGTTTTAGATTTTGGATCTCTTTGGATTTTCAGTCCGAGCATTTTTGATTTTCAGATTAGGGATGCTCAATTGTAAAGTCTCTGCAAATATTCAAGAATCCCACAACCTTTGAAGTCTGAAACATGTCTGGTCCCAAGCATTTTGGATAAAGGATAGTTAATTTGTAATAGCTAATTTGAAAATTTTAAAAAAATGTTGCAAATGAAACAAGTATTAATTATGTATTATATATTATATAATACATGTAGAATGTGTATCCTCTAGTACGTGCATGACCTCTGCCCTCTTAAGAAATCCAGGCTCATTCACCTTGTCTGCACTAACTAGTTGTGAGATCCAAAATGTTCGCTACAGACCTTGGTGCTCTTTTCTGACGTCCTTGTTCTTGTATCTTGTGTCTTTTTAGCTCTGAGACTAACTCAGAACTCCTTTTGGACTCTGTATTTTCATACTCTTCCTGTTTCATGCTTGGTTTCCCACACTTCGAGAAAACTTGGGCCTGCCTCATGCTCCTTGCTCTAGCGTCCCATATTGACACTATTTTGGCCTCTCCACCGAGCCATGCCCGCTCCTTCTACTTGCAGCTGGGGAATGTGGAAGCGGTTAGGGTGGGGCTAGAAAGAAGGGGCCAGTCTCTTATTCCTGCCCTGGCTGTATTAATTTCCGCCCTGGTAGTGCTGTGTGCACAGGAGATGAGGTGGGGGGTATAATTTCATGTGGGATTTCTAAATGAATTCTAGTGAAAGTGTTACAGTCCTTTTTAAAAACAACCTTTTCTGTTTTCATTTAAATGTTCCCAGGATTCAATCTTTAATTTTATCTTAGAGAGATGTCCCTGAAAAGTTTCAAAGTGCTGCACACAGAGAAAATACATCACCAGCCCCACCGTCTTAAGAGGGACTCTATACCTTCGGGTCTTTATTACCTTTCAGTTGCAAGGGAGATACAGTAAACACCTATTCATGAAAGAATTGCCTCCTCCAGAGTAAATCAGAACTGATGAAATTGTAAAATGTTTCAAATCAAGGAGAAAGAAACCAAATAAACACCTGCCTCCTAAACAAAGAAAGAAAATTGCAGGAGAGCAAAAGTAGAGATTTAGATTAGAAAAGAATGCTCTTGCAGGCTCACAGGTTTGGAAAAAAATAACACACAAGCAACTATATGCACTGAATAATAACCAGGCACTTGATCAACAACAACAACAAAAAATCCCATAGAATTTTGGTTAAAAAAGAACTGAAATCATGTTATCAACTGGAATAATTGCTGTAGAATATAATGGATGTGTTTGGGAGTGTGGGTGGAAGTGAGCTTACTCAGAAAGGAGCTGATTGTATTCAGCGTTATGTTGGAACTAGAAGTCTGAATACCCAAGCTCAAGACTCAGCTCTCTGTCAGCACTTTAAATGACTTATTTTTTTCAAAGCCCAAGTTTCCTCACCTACAGAAAAAGGCCTAAGATAAGATGATTAGTAAAAATTTCTTAGCTCTAACGTAAGTAGCTCTATGAATTCTCATGTTTTCAAATTTATCTAAAATGTCACTTGTTCTGATTTCTTTCTTCATGCAAAACATATCCCATTTGTACAGCGCATTCTTCTTAAATGAGTCATATGTTTCTTTGCATTGGCCTGACAAGGCTAAGAAAATGAGAGGGGAGGCGTGGTTTTGAGTTTTACTTTTATAAATATGTGGAAGAGAGTACAAAACTAGGGGAAAAAGTATAAAATCTCATCTCAGGAAGTAGCCAATGAAGGGTTGAAGAGCTTGAGAAACACTGTATGTACCAGAGCAAACCTCTGCCTCCCTCTGGCTCCAGAGCACGCGGAAACCATGCAACCTTGGCTTTCAGCACCAGGACGTCTAATCAGACCGCAACAGCTAAGGGATTCCGCATCCAGCTCTAAGATCAGCTGTGTGGCAGCTGCCAGCCACTGGCCAAGCTCCCTATCACACCCATCTCTTGCCTCCACTGCCTGTAACTTGGGCAGTCAGCAACACCCCAACCAGATCAGGCACGGCTTGGCATCGGAGGTGAGAGTCCACAGTCCTCACCTCCAATTCCCATTCCCAACAAAGCGGGAAACAGACAGCAACAGGTTTACAGTGTTCTCTTTAATTTTCAGGGTGTGCAGGTTTGAGATGTGGGCTACATAACGTGATGCCACTAGGCACATTTCTGTGTCACACGCAATCAATATTCTAACAGCCCTCCTCTCTGTGGCCAATACATTAAAAAATAAAAAGACATCTTCTGAAATTATGGAGCCATCTAGGCCATTCCGAGAACATCAGAGAAATGTTAAAATGGTTCCTTAGTTACTTTTCTTTTTGCTGAGACAAAATACCTGATACCCAAAGTTAAAGGAAGAAAGGATTGTTTGGGTCACAGTTTACACAGGTTTTAGTCCATAGTCGGCTGGCTATAAGGCAGGATAGCATGGCAGAGGATCCTCACAGAGGAGAAATAGTTCATGGCAGGCATGAAGGCAAAGGCATCAAGGCAGCAAGCAGCGAAGTAGTGAAGCAGCAACTGACAAGTGACAGCAGCCCCCTTTCTGTCCCTTAAATTCTATCCAAGCTATAGGCACTTAGGGCAGGTAGCACTAACACCCAGGTTGGGCCTTCCCATTATCCATACTCAGAACTATGCCAGACCAATCAGTGGACTAATTTAGTTACCCTTGATTCCAACATCACACACTATAGATCCAGCCACACCTGAAAAGCCCCTCCTATGACCACTTGAGAATTTGGGGGACATCTAGACACAAGCCAAAACAGATGGGTAAGATTCTGTCTATACCCAGAGTTTACAAATAAGTGTGTGAGGAACACACAAGCATTTGGATTACTGAGGTTGAATGTCTTAAATATAATAGGTGTTCCATGAAAAGGGGGTACTTGAGGCTACAAAAGCAAAGGGTATACATATGAATCAGGAATAGCTGACTAGAGTACCCGGAAGGCAATAGTGAGAGAAAGAATGTTGCCTGGCATTATTTTGTAGAAGGTCTTTCTTGCTGGGAAGAGAAGTCTGAAGAGTAGAAAGCAAAGGAAATCCTGATGATTTGGGGGCATGTGGTGAGCAGCTTAAGGCCTTGATTTAGAAAGACTCTTATGGGAACTGTGTTTCCATTAGAGAGAGAGAGGGGATGTGGGGAAGTTGGATAGGAGGGCACCGCACAGATCTTGGTGGGCAGCCGCAAGGCTATCTTTATAAAGAATGAGAAAACAGGGTCTCTGAAAAACACAGATGCTCTTTAAAAATAACACCCTGAGACTATAGTTCACAGAAAACAACTACTGCAGAGAAGTGTGAAGCAGTGAGAAAAGCTGAATGAGATTCCTTACGTGAGAACAGCCTTAATTTATTTATTGAATTGGCACTGGCTCACACGGTGCAGTCTGCAGCTGCTCCCCACATCCCAGGGTGCTCTGTGTGTTAGTATGGTACCAAGTGATGACAAAGTACCATATAGTCACCCACACCTAAACCACAGCCCCCGTCCCTTAGCTCCTCAGGAAAGGTGATCGAGTAAGCCATTTGGAACCACTGGGTGTTGGTACCATAGTAAATGGTACCATAGTAAATGAGACATTTCCAGTGCACATTCTAGCCCCCAGATTCTTAATCTGACCCTTATTGCTATAAGCTTACACTTGGGTTGGCCATTAGAATCACTTTTGGGGTCACAGAGCTTCTGATTAGAATGTTACCGTTATATTTATCCCAGTAATATATCTGTATTTTGCAGCTCTAACATGAACAGCAATAAATGTTAACAAGGGCAGTTTGGCTCATTATTTGATAATCAGAGTCAAATGGAAGTAACTATATTAAGCTTGGACTGCATGCTCAGCACTGCCAGGAACTACGGGGACACCACTATGGGGGACAGTCAAACAACTCCTACTCTAATTGGGGAGCTGAGGCTGAAATATAAACAGGCATAGTATTCTGTTTGGCTGGTAATGTTATGGTATGTATAAAAGTGTATACATTCTCCAAGCATGGGATTCTTTTTCCAAATATTTATCCTAAGGAAGTAATTCAGGATTTGTGAGGTTTACCAAAAAAAAAAAAAAATTCCCATTTATTTAAATATTATTTATGATAATAAACTATTAGAAACTTTCTAAATACTATTCAAAGATAGCACACAAATAATGATGTTTTTATATTCTGTAGTCATAAAATTAGTTTAGGATGCATTTCAGGTCAGAGTATGTTTTATTTTACAGTTAGTAAGTTTGAATTATAATACAAATATTTAGATATGCAGCCTGTAGGCTTCTATTTGTACTCCTCGCCTGGACCCTCCCATGTCAGGGTCAGGAGTCCAGCAGGGAAGCATCCAGCGGGGTGCTCTACCACTGCCTTCCTTTTTAATACATATTTTGGGACTAACTGATGAACGCACCTGAGATTTTGACACCTGTATAGAATATAGACAGGCCTACTGAGATGAGTCAAAGTGATAGCGCCTTTAATCGTGATAGCGCCTTTTACTGTAAAATAAGTTCCCCTTCATCTGAGGAGTCCGGCTTCTTCCCTCTCACGGTGTGCCACAGGCTGCAACAAGTCTGTCCACCGAGTCAGTGGCTTCCAACCTGCCCGCTCACTTGAATCACCTGAGACCTTCGCAGTAATGGTATCTGGGTGGAGCCCATTCCAGAGATTACAATGTAATTAGTCTTGGGGAGAGCCCGGAAATTGGAATTTAAAGTGAGCCCCGGATGATTGCAATGTGTAGTTCAGTTTGGGAACCACCTTTGTAGTCCTTTCCTCTTCAGTTCTCTATTTGAAATCAGTACTCTTTTGTTTTGTTTTGCTTTTTTTTTTTTACTATTTTGAGTCATAATTCTGAATAAATTTTTATTGATCCATTCCTAGCTCAGTAGAGAAAGGTGACCATGGGTAATGCACTGACTGTGCATGCCTGAATTTTACCAGGCAAAACCCAATGTTTCAATTTTGTTCCCCTCTGATTCAAATGAGGACAGCAGTGCCCGTGGTCACAAACTGCCCCAACTCAGAGACTTCTGAGCTCCTACTCTTTCCAGTTTCTTCCTCACCCTCCTTCACCCAGAGCCACTCAAAGCTTATGCTTCGCCTCCCAGGATTTTGCAGAAATTGTCCTTTGTCTGAGTCTGTAAACTGATTTGGGAAGTAAGTGAACACAGCAGTGCAGGGAGAAGCCATAGGATCAGCCCAACGCCAGGAAAGACAGCGGTGTCCTTATCACTGTCCACATGAGAGTTAACACCAAAAAATGGTTCCTAACTACCGCTGGCACAAGACAGTCCCTAAAGTAATCGGGAGGGGTAGGGCAGGACATGAGGAATAAAGGCCATTTCTAGTCAAACAAAAATATTTTTAAAATATTTGTGGCCCGCTTTGGGTGCTAAGTACACACGTAATTGGCCTATGCTAGATACCTGCTCTGCTGATTTATACTCCCTGTTATGATGTCTTGGGTCAGTTAACCTCTAACTTCTCAAACTGCTGTTGGGGGCTTAGGATGGGTCCCCTATAGCATGAGGTCCTGGGGCAAACTACACATTTGTCACCTGAAAGGTTTTGATCCAAGTAAAAATCAGTCCACCTTGAAAGGCAACCCAGGTTCCAAATAAGCAGCTATCTACTCCAAGGAGACAGGCACTGTGGGCAGCAGGGAGGGTTCCTACCGCTCCACAGTGCTGCAAGGTGTCAGAGAGAATCATGTTCACTTTCCTGCTTTGAATCTTCCAACAACTGTCCACTGCAATTAGAATAAAGCCTTAAACGCCTTCCAGCAGGGCCCACAAAAGGCCCTAATCTGCTCTTCTACCTCTCCAACCGAGGCACTTTTTGTTTATCGATCTTCTCTCTGTTCTAGAAAGATGCCAAGGCTATTCCCACCTGAGGGTGCAGACAGGCAGCAGAGGTTCCCTCTGCTTGGCCTCTTCTCTGACTTGTCCTTGAGTGTGTGTCTGTTTCATTTTAGATGCATGTGCAGGATCTCACTGCTGCTCACTGTAAAGCATAAGCTCAGCGATGATGTGTATTGAACCTGCTTTGGGCCTGCCAAGGTCCTGATGGACCCTAAATAAAATGCTAGGGCTGATTATGGGGGACACATGGTCAATTTCTGTTCCAAGCGTAGGGAGAGCAGGCAGGGCCCTCACGTCAGCAGTCCTCAAGGTGTTCCTGCTGGGTGCACTGACTGCCAAGTACAGGCCAAGCAGAGCTGGTCCCCACACCTCCCTTGCAGTATTTATACCCACAGGAATAATTTTCAGTGTAGACAGCCATGATAATTGTCTTTGGCCTGTTTACTGTTACACTTTAGTTTTAGTGGAAGAATTAGACATGCAACAGAAAAGAGAATGAGAACATTAAGCCCCTGAAATAAGGTTATTAGAATGATAGGCAATAAAGACGATGAAACCTCACATTGAGGCTAATACCGAGTGACTCTGGAAGCTGTTTAAAGGCAACAGCGTAACAGGCATAACTGAAGCAAATTGTAAGACCAACAAAATGCTACCGCTATGCATTTTTATCATTATCCTCTGCAATTGTTTTTCCTGTGCGGAGTGAGATGAATGACAGTCAAATCAAAGTTCAATTTTTTCCCCTCAGTACTCTGACTGAAGCTGGGACCTTCACAACTGCAAAGCTGCCAATAGTGTGCTCATCCTCTGAAATGAATCCTCGGCTGAATTGATGTTTTCAGATGCTGTGTGCACCGCCCTAGGTCTTCTGTTATTTTCATGCCCCTTTCCCAGACTGAGGCTCAGGATGCCATTGCTGCTGCTCTCCAAATGTGGCACACTGACATCTATGGATAGCAAAATTTTCTTAGAGCATGTCTGCCTGTGGCCCTGAAATAAACGTTTTCCTAATCAATATACAAACTTTGGGCTCATTACCACCATACTCAGTCATGTAGTCAAAATCATGTTTATGATGATCCAAATTGCTTTCCCAGCTAAGTTTATCCTTTTTAAGCTCCAGGTCCATATATTTATGGATTGGTGCCACTTCCTAGGTATTTATAAAGCACCTCCAAAACCAAACTCATTTTACCTTTGAATCCTATTTCTATTCCCAATAACATCACCACCGCTATCACCACTTCTGCTCTGCTAGGCCTATAATTAAACATTTTGACTCCCGAGATAAAGTATTGCTTTCAACCCTAAGTCAAATAATTAACCTAGAATCATACAGAGTGAAAGAGCCTGGATCTGGATACACGGTTTATCTAGAATCTGTTCTGTAAACCATCATCTCCTTAATCAGACTGTGGCGTCAACCTTTATGCCCACTGTCTCTCAGCCAACCCTTCCATGACAATGTGGCTCATCTAAATTCCCCGGGACCCATTTATGCCTGTTTACTGTTGCGCTACCCTACGCCACCACCATCAACTTCTACCTCATCAGCTTCTTTAAGAGACTGTGAGTCTCCTAACATGTTAGACCTTATTTCAGAGTAATCATAAAAAACAAAACAAAACAACCCAAACCCAATGCAAGCAATGGAATCATGTGGTCTTATTCGGTCAAGAGGTGGTCATCCACATAATCCAAAATACATGTTTTTACTTCTCGTTAAATTAGACTATGTGGACAATTTGAGAACATTCCCTTAATTCTTAAGTAGATTAATGAATTGTCAGTGGCCAAGCCAATCCAGACTCATTCTTTGGATAGCAGCCTCAAAGCCACTCCTCTGACTTTCAAAATAGCTAGGTCCTACCTAATAGTGATTGCTATGGCTTTATGAAACCACACTGCCATATTGAACTTTCCAAAATCAGTTCCTGATTGGATCCGGAGCGCTTACGGCACATACATCCCTCTAAATACTAGTTCTTTCACCCTTATTTCTCCTACATTTTCTTCATACTACAGTAGACAGTGGAATCGCTTGCATCAGATAACATTTAATTGAAAATTCAGCTATTTATGTTTAGCAAATAATAAAATCGAATGAGAGCAGATTAAAAAAAATTTAAACAATGTGAGAATCCATCTGTCATTCCTCCCAACTCACCAGGACAGAGGACAGACATCTTCTGTACCCCTGTCCGTTCTCAGCTCCTAATCCTTTTATGCCTAGGGTTTCACTTTTGGAGTGACATACAACAGTGAAACACAATAAACATTTTTCTCTTTAAATTCTTGTTCCTTAAAATTTTCTAGTACCATATATTAATTTCATGCAAACACTCAAAAACCTGCAATCTTCAGCGTAAATGGGTTAACTTATTTAATTTTC
Organism: Chinchilla lanigera; assembly: GCF_000276665.1. Classification (NCBI taxonomy): domain Eukaryota; kingdom Metazoa; phylum Chordata; class Mammalia; order Rodentia; family Chinchillidae; genus Chinchilla; species Chinchilla lanigera. Next base: position 5,661,559 of record NW_004955449.1, read on the forward strand.
ACTGTGAGACCATGTTGTTGCATACCTGGTAAACTTAAAAGACTTTTTATGGAATATTTCAATATTCTTTTACAGTCTAACCTTAGAACCTCTTTTTGTCACATGGTCTAACCTAAGAACTTATTTCCTGACCAACTTCTGCTCCCCACCGTATCTCGTTCTCACTTCTGTTTTTTGTTCATCGTGTTACCTGAGGTTTGGTGTACCTTTCTTGCTCTTTACTACCTATTCATTCTTCAAGGCTCAGCTTTAATATTTCCTCAGTTAAAGCATCCTTGCATCCTTCTTCCTTGCTCAGAATTAACCAAAACTTCTGCTTTTTTTTCCTCCACTGCAAAATTTGCTATCTTTGTCTAGGACTCCTAGCCATGCTCTGTGGGTTAGGACGAGTTGCCCAGTGTTAGAAGTGGAACGCAAGCTCCTTGGGGCAGGGGAATCACATTTATTTTGTGTCCATGGTGTTTAGCCTGGAGCCTTAGTGAGCTTTTGATAAGTTACATCTGACATAAAAAGAAATCTCAGGAAATTTTCTTTAACCAGTGACCTATTAAGACATCTGTGATGCAAGCACTGAGTTACAACATTCAGTTTTATTCTTCCTTCAAAGTCTACTCCTTCATGGACTATTTGTTTAACATATAATCCTATTCTGAGGAATAACCATGAATGCTAAGATACAGTTTTAAGCTTTCTGAAGTTCCAGACTTCCATAGTCCTAGCACCATATACATATCATGGTGTCAAAATAGTCTCACTGTATAACAAGGACGAGAAACATAAAGTGACTATTTTGTCTGATTCCCGATAAACTGCCGTTACTTGTAACAATCCCCACCATCTGTGATTTGAAGCTTTCCCATGTCTGTCGCCATGGCACTGCCCAGCGACTCATACCTCTTCTCGCTGATCAGAGCTCTGGGCTCTCTGCAAGCCGCTGGCAGCAGGAGGCAGCACCGCGACTCCACTCCCAACCTCGTCCGTCAAGGAGGGAATGCTATTCTAACTATTCATAATCTGAGTCTTTTACCCTGTATATCAACCAGAACCAGCATTCATATTTGAATTTTTAATTTTTATGACTGAAAATTTCAAATACATGCATGAACAGAAAATGCGTACTGCTGCCCCTCCCTACACACACTGCAGCAGCTTCAGCAATAATGAAATCATAGTCTATGTGTCTCTCACCTCTACCTCACTCCCCCTGACTACTTTGGATTATTTAGAAGTTAATCCCCAACACACTATTATTTAATCTACAAATACTGTATTTCAGAGTCTTTTTATATACCCAGCTACAACACCATTATCACATGTAAAGGCATTAACAATAATTCGCCTTCACCTACTGATCCCATTTAGATCCTGCTGCAGCCATGCTCACTGAATATTTCCCTGTGAATGGCTCGAAGGCAGGTTATAAACTGAACGTTTGCTAAAGACTATTACAATGCCACTTCCAGGTCAAAGGAAAACAGCTTGTTCTCTAAATGCTGCTTAATATTGAATTCTGTTTTTGGAAATGAGTTGCATATTACTGCATATTGGTTTCTTCGCATACAGGATAAAGGACACAGTCGTTGGTACCGACATCCACAATATCAAGCTCAATGGCCACTCTTCTCTTTGAACACCAGAGACCTCATGCTCGGATAATTTTGTGCAGGATTTCAATTGTACATCTGAACAAGAGGTTTTAGGCACTGGAGCTATTCATTTATAATCTCACCTCTCCCCTAACCAATTTCCTATTGATATTGACATTAAAGAATTTCAAAGAGGTGGTATTAAACAAAAAAAAAAAACGTTGTATTTTCCAAAGACTGCTGCAGACATTTTTTCCCTTACACTTAACAGAAAAAAAGAAGACTTTACGAGATAAAGTGTCTTTCTTAGAGCCAATATTGAATTTTCCATTGTTGGTGCTCGGCCTCTCCCGGGAGGCACTTAATTGAATCATTCTTGAAAGGTTTCCATTGTGTTTCTCCTCAGATCCTCTTATGGATTGCAGGAGCATTCACAGTGAGTACAGCTCTAAGGCAAGATGCTGTCATCCTATTCCTCAGTCTGGTCACCAGCACAACTGCTCAAACTCTGACGAGGCTGGCATACTATCAGGTCAAGAGGAGGTCAAGGCAGACAGATGCAGGAAGCAATGGCTCTTCATAGCGAACAGAGAAGCACAGCCTGAGCACAAACTGGAGACAAGACAAATTTGCTGAAGTACAGTTGGAGCCACGCATTTTCCTGACAAAGCTGAGCCCCGCTAGCATAACAGTTCTGTCACAGTATCTGAGGGCAAGACAGGGTAAAGCAAGAGAAGCTGTGGGGGAGGGAGGACCACAGGCATGTCATTGGCAAGCCTGTCACCTTGCCACCTGCCATGCCAGCACTGTCTTTACACACCCCATCTCAATCTGAAAACCTAAAAGGAAAATGCCAGCTAGCACTAGAGAATTCTTGTCTTCAACTGAATGTTGCAGCTATTTAAGAATTATTCTTAATTTTCCTTGTTCTAACTCAAACAGATTTTCGTGTAAGCCTTATTCCCTCAGTTGTTCCTCCTGTGCCTCAGTTTCCTCATCTACCCTTGTCTGATAAGTTGCTCCTCCACGTGCATGAGCCATCGTCTTCAAATGAGTGTGACTTAGTGCTGTATGGTCCTTTAACATTCTCACTGTATTTTTACGTGGTTGCTTATTTAATACACACAAACTCATTGTTAAGGATGGCTTTATTAACGGAGGTAGCTAAAGCTGGGAGAAGAGTGGCGATAGGATTAAATTAACTGAGTAAATTAATATCAATATTAAAGCTTGAACAGGATTTTTAATTCCTGGTCCAATATTACTTCCTCATTATCTTATTTAAGAGTCTGTTTTGAATAGCCATCTTCCATACTACTGGGAAGTTGAATTAGTTGTGTGAACTCAGTTGAATTAGTTGTTACTCATTTATCTGTACCATTTTGGGGGAGATATGAAAAGCATTAGTTGGCATTAAGTTGCATCAATATTGATAACTTTGAATGAGGATAGCAGGACTGAAAAGTGCTCCATGGACTGAATAATCAAAGAGCTATATTGTTCAACTGAGGAGAAGCGAGACAGAAATCAGTCTTCTCTCTATGTAAAGAACACATTCAGTAAATAACTGGTTTATGAATATTGTATGCATTTAAATGCTTTGATTTGTGGGTGGTTGATTCTTAACTTTTCTTAACTCATAAGGCCTTTTCTTTTTAAAAGATTATTCTACTTATGCTTAAGGATCTGAAATTTTATAGCATCGTGTGCCAAGATAGTAATTATATACGTGGGAGAATTTTTAAAATCAACAATGTCTTGCACTGTGAAAATAGCAGCTTGACTCCCACATTCATTTCGTAGCAGGAGGCATGAAGTGAATTGGCCTTTTTGAATTATTCCTGAAATGTGCTCCAGATGCGTGAAGACAGATCACTAAATATAAACCTAATTGCTTTTTACATTTTTGTCCCACTGCTAAGCAACTTCTAAACCAGAGTGTCTGTTGGATGAGTCGTCTTTTACCATCACTGTTCTTCAGAATAATAAAGTTTGGAATAAAGTTAAGTTCATAAGAAATCAAAGCAATGTATGTTCCCAAAATACCATCTAATTAATCCTGCAGACTCCTGATAGGTGGCTGACCATGGCCGTGTTAATGGGGGTGAGTCTTTTGTTCATGATGGATGTGTTCACTTGAGTTTTTCAGTATTAGCCTCCTATTTGTAAGAGGCACAAGTTGTTACAGATGTATGCCACCTGCCATCTTGGTTTCCATGAAACTGCCAGATTTTCATGTAAATGCAGTGGAATTTTTTTTAGTTGAACTCTCAAAGCCATTAAAACCCTTATTTATATAGCAAATACAATATTCCATTTTTTTCCTTTTGCAGCAGGAAGTGATCAATAGTCTCACCATGTTTTCATTACTAAAAAGAGAAGCCTCAGAGACTCATGGATGCAGCTGGTGTGGCACTTATTTGACATTTTAATAAGAGTAAGTAACACTGCAGGATTCACCGTATGATTTATACATATATGTTTGATATATATCAAATAGACAAACATTATACATCTACCTGTATCATATATGCCTAACAGAACATTACTTTATTTCACCTTTTTGTGGGAAAATAGTAGGCTAGAAGATAAACCATGATCCTAGTTGTCCATGTAGTTATTTTCAGAATAATGCAAACCTTTATCAACTCCTCCAAACTTTTCAAGGGTGGAGAAATCAAGTTAAAAAAAGTTACGAGGCAGTATACAGGTGTGGGCCACCCAAAGCCAGTCTCCTCAACACCATCTCCAAAAGAGAGCTCACCACACTGGCTGGGAGGAACAATGTGAGCAAGGAAAACAGTTGCGGGGCAATTAGATAGAATATGTGGCCGCAGGCAGTGACAGCAATTAGGCACTACTGCAGCATTCAGAGTGTTTCTCCTTGATGTGGGCAGAAAAACACCCAGGGACACTATAACTTATAATCTATTAGAAATAAGTGAACCAAGTACATGTCTAGGGAAAAAAGCTATATCAAAGTGAATTCCAAATCACAATGCAACATAAATCTTTGAGATGTATGACAAGATAAATCAGCACTATGTATGTGCAAGATACTGGTCATACAAAGGGAGAATGAGATGTGTCCCTTGAGCCTTGGTGGAACTAAGCTGAGTGGAGAAAGGTGATAAGGGAGTGGATGATATCTAATAACACCCTTACGACTGCACTTCAGCAGAATGCTGTGTGGCTGCCGTGGAGAGCAAGGGACTTGGACATCTACTTAAATTTGAATGAGGTGGGCAGAACACAGCTTGAAATAAAGGCAGTCATCTGGCCAGGAAGAAGGAGAAAAGGAGGTTGAGGTTCATGAATAATTCATTGCTTAGAAAGCATCCACACTCCTTTCTTCTACACCTCCTCCTGGAAGCTTTAACCTATTTTGTGAAGCACCTGATTTGTTTCTGAAAAATACGGTAGACTTAATGCAAAGAGAAGGGTGCTGACCCTTATTTGTAGTGCTGACTTTACTAGTTGTGTTCCTAACACAACGTAGTGTTCTGGGAAAGGGAAATAACCTAAGGTACTTATGCACACAAAAATATACTCCTTCAGTGCTTCCCATACCTTTCCAACTGCCCGGCCATGACACATACTGATGGTACTTCCATACCAACCTACAGAAGTCATTACCAGAGATGAAGATACCTTTGTATCCCATGGATAAAAACAAGAAAAATCTATGGACTAAAATCTTGATTAATAGAAATACTCTGGTTAACGAAATGGCAGCTAGAAAAATTTCCATAATTTGTTTTGTTCACTTATTATTAATCAAAATGCTTAATAGTAAAGTTGTTAGCAAATATTTTACTATCACCGGATGGTTTGCAATTATATGCTGCTTCAAGTTGACACCCTTAACACCAGGAGCGATTGCAGAGCATGATAAGAATGACGGGGGAAACTAGGTTGGAACAAGTATGACTCAGGCTACTTCCTGGAGGTTATTTTGTGAAATGATACTATATAGTTCCTTATTTTATTAATCTGCATTTCTAGAAAGTTAGTAGATTATTATATTTGTAGATGCCTTTTGCTATATTTACATTAAAAAGATAATTTAGAAGTCTTAATTAAAATAGCACTTCTTCATCACTCAAAATTTAAAAACATTTGGAACAGTTTCAGTCATTCTAATACAGAGGTGGTCAGAATAATCTCAACTTCTCTGTCATTCATTAGGGATTGAACCAAGGGCCTCCCGCATGCTAGGCAAACACTGTACCCCTGAGCTACATTGTCAGTCCAGAATTTCTTTAGACTTGTTTCTTATAGTACATTTTAAAACAAGTTTTAAAATATATTTCAGTGATTGCTGCATGTCTTTATAGTTAATGAATATGTAACTCAAGTATCACAATACAGTGTATTGGTTACTAATAAATCAGATAAATTGTTATTATTATTAAATTATTTCTTGAGGTAGCATCTCACTGTGTAGTACAAGCTGACTTTGAACACACTGTATATCCCAGGCTGGTGCAAACTTGAAATCCTCCCACCTCCCAAGCTCCCAAGTACTGAGACTATAAGCATATGCCAGCATACCCAGGCGAATTATTTATTTTGCAACTACTCTTTCTGAGGCATCAGCTGGAACTGTGCAGGGTACAGAGCAGTCTAACATAAGTGTGAAGGTTAGGTGTGAGTTTGGATCCGAGTATTCAAAAAAGGAGTTAAGACAGTAAAACTGAGCTGGGCCTGGTGTTTCATTGCTATAATCCATGTGACTATAGGAGGCAGGACTGTTGCAAGTTCAAGATCAGCCTAAGATCCTGTCTCAAAAAATAATAATTTTTAAAAAAAGGTTGGAGATGAAGCTCTGTGCAAAGGCCCTAGGTTTAATTTCCAGTACCCCCAACCTGTCCCGTAACCAGAAAAGATAGTTAGGTTGGGTTGGTTGAAGTAGTACTGAGAGTTGTGAAGCTGGTTATAAATGTGAGGTTGAACACCTAACTGACACCACGGTACACCCAATGAGAAGTGCCCAGCGGTGGCCAGGGCCAAGTGTCTTCGTTCCTTGTGTAGCATTAACAGTTACCATGCCGGGACTCCGCCTCAGCTGATCCCCTGGAAAGGGGAGAGGTGGTGTTATTTCATTTCTCTGTTTCACCCTCGGACACTGGCTTTCTTCCTATACTGTCCCTAAACCTCTTGACAGTGGCCTTTCTCTGTGCCTCACTGAGAGCCAACGTAATGAACTCACCGAGTACAGACCTAGCTGCTAGTCACGGTTGGCATTTTTAGTATCCTACTTACTTTACAATTTCCTTTATATACACCTAGATTCGTTTAACACCTGTTTCTAAATCTTTAACATGTCAGGTTAGAAATGAAGCACTCCAGTTTTATGATAGGTTGTGGATAACAGCAGCATTTATTAAATAACGTCCTAATTCTGTTTCTATAAATCCTGCCAAGAACATGTCTATGGGTGCCTAATGTAGCTAACACTTCTAGAGTGGGATGCTCCTGCTTTTGAAAGCTGCTAAGTGAGGTCATCTTCCTCTTCTTTGTGTCTATTCTGTAACTTAAGGAAAAACACTTGTGGGATACAAAAGTCTCAGTCACGATAGTGCCAAACTCTGCGGGAAATTCTAAACTTTCACTTATCCATTTAACAAATATCGATAGATGGTTTTTTAGCGCTGGATGTTCCTAAGCACGTGTCCTGATCAATATCTGTGTCCATAACACTCACACTGTGCCCGACACAGAGTGGCTCACGGGCCTTTTCTATGAGGAACTCATGACATTTGCTCTCTTGTCTGGGAAACGTGAAATACAGATATAAAAGATGAAATGATAATACACAATAAAGACATATCCCCAAAGGAACAGGACAACTCTGGGGGTAAGAGTGATGCTGTAGTTCCGTCTCCTTGGCAAGAATGCCAGCCTCAAAGGTGGTGCTCACACTCATGGGAGAGGCTCCTTGGATAAGAGGACACAGCCAGGATGGCCTACACTGTCAGGACCATGGAGTCGTGTGCACTGGACTCTGCAGGAAGGGCTATTGGGTGGATGGCTCAGGACTGGTACAGACAGAGAAGCAGCCAAGAGAAGGCACAAGACCAGCCCAGGCTGAACTTAGGAGAATTGAGAAGGAACTCAGCATAGCCAACAGTGGCAAGCTGGCAGGAGGACCCAGGAACCAAAGGCTGGGAGATGTGGGTAAGTGAGGAGGGGAAGATTATTCTGGTACACATTTGCTTTCTAATAATGTAAGCAAGCAGAAATACAGCTGATGTCAGTTCTTTACCTGCTACAGTATTTTCCATACAGCATCGATTCTCTCAAGTAAATATTTATCTTTAGTCTAATAAGTAATTTCCAAATCTTGTCCTGGCATTAGATTTTATTACAGTCCTCAGATATTTTTAAAACAGATGAAATGACCATACCAACATTTTCCTATAGATTGTATGTAAACACAGTTTATACTACTTTGAGTAAAGATTCTTTCTTTTTTTCCCAGCAAAGGCTTCTCTCCAGTGATTGGGAAGGAGGAAGAGAATGCTTACGACTTTAATTCTGTGTACAGAGTGTTACTAGGATACTATATTTTTTGTTGTTGTTGACTACGTCACAAAAGCAAAACCTACTTTATTTTGAGAGCGTAGTCTGCTCCCGACCCTACCACTCATAATATTTAGAATACCCACATGCACTTTTGCGTAATGGAGCTAAAAGTTGTAGAGAATATCCCAAGGTTAAACGCATTTAAAATATCATTTCCCTAACTGGCCTTATTTTTTTCTCTTATTTCTTAATGACTTTCTAATTCTTCAAAGTGCAGCCAAAGACTTGGCAAACTTCTTCTATCAGACCAGATAATAAACAGTTTAAGCCTTGGGGCCTACAACTCTGTCACAACTACTGAACCATGCAGAAAGCAGGCACACCAGTCACATACAGCGTACCGCAGAGGGGTGTGTACCCAGAAAACTTTAATGTTCACAAGAAAAGAGATAAAGCATCCCAACACACACTGCTTCCCTCTAACTTTATCTCACCGTATGAAGGTATACACTGATACCAATAAAGTATTATTAAAAACATATCAAATACCAAAGAATTTCAAGTTTCTTTCTTCATCTTTCAAATGTAGTTATGATACCAGCACCATCACAAAATTCAGAATACATTTGTCATGAGCTTCCAGAAGAAAACACAAATCTTTTCCAAATGTATGAACTGTGAGATTAATCTGTTTCTTATCAGCTATTCAGAAAAGCATATAAGTCATGCTACTTTGCTAAAATTAATCCTGAAACATCAAAGAAAAGGCTCATATGCTATACATCTGGATGAATTTTAAATCTTATCAAAGAAAATGGTAAAAGAATGACTGAGATTCCTGTATAACTTTTGTTTTTTTAAAAAAAAAATTGTAGAAAGCTTCAGAGAGTACACATCTGTAAAACAATCTCCTTACATTGTGAAAGTGAGATCAACAGGAAATAACACTGTGAGAGGACACATGCTTCTGTCTACACAGCAGCACACCACTACGAAGGTGCCTGACGTAGCCAAGGAGCTGACATTTGGTGGTGTGGACAGGGATATGCAAATACACGGCCAGAGCATGGGAAGAGCCTAGCACCTGGGCTTACCCATTCTGAGCTGGATCATAACTTGTGAAGCTGAGCTGTAATGAGGAGAGAGCTAGGCTGACATACACACTTGCACTTTGATACACTGTAAATAGCCACAGTGACTTCTGGTGGCTCAAGGTAGGTATAGTCACCTGGGATTTGGAGGAGTAGTGAAAACTGATACACATTCACTATTACATGCTCCTGAAAACTGAAAGTGAAAGTGACCAAGGAGTCTGATTCTCACCTCATGTTTTAAAATTTTATTCCTAATGTGCTGAGGGTTATGGTTCCCTAATTTACACTGGTTGGAGGTTATTAAAATGTATCAAAATTCTGGACCCATTGGCCATAATGGGAATTTCCATCTTTAACAGTAAAAGCTTATTTTGAAAAATACTCAATATTTATAAAGCACTTCATAAAGTACCTGCTACCAGCTATACGCCATTCACCCCTTAACCTTTCTGGTAATATAGGCATTTACTGTCATTTTTATTTCACTAATGAGGACATAAGCGTAGGGAGGTTCTATGCCTGGTGTTCAGACACAGTAAGGGAACAACCACGACTCAAGCAAGCTGTCTTCATATTGGCTGCACCATGCTGCTCCTGTCTCAGGTTCTTTCCAGATTTGTGTTTTTTCTTTAGTGGGTATTAATGGATGCCCAAGAGATGATGGTGTTTACAATATAGGGTGGTGGCTGGAGCAGAATGACAGAAGCAATTATTTTTAAATGACCCTTTTTTATTTACCAACGACGAGAAATGTATGTCATCAATTGTTTTATGGCCTTGAAGAAGATAGTGTTCCAAGGTAGGAAGGACAAATGGAACACAGTAATGACTTGTTGAATTGAGCTGATTGAGGCCAGAGTCCAGAGTCTGGGTGAATGATTGACCATGTGATTCAGGTTTCTCTGTGTAATAAGGGAGAAACTGGCACATCTAACCTAACAAAGATTTGGGGAGATCAATTACAAAAACAGATGCTAGACCATTTAGGATTAAAGCGTGCCCAATTCACTCAATAAATACTTACTGAGTAGCCATTATGAACAGAGCATTGGGACAGACACTATAAAGGGGATATAGGACAATCTGTTCTATGCTTGGTCAGATCTGCAACTTCATAAAATATGGGAAATTGTCAAGAACTTCAGGAATTATACACAGGTGGAGTTCAGAAAACAGACAGATCAGTGAAAGTGGTAGCCATTTACAATGATGGATACATTTACTCTAAAAAAGGATCCAACCACTGACTGTCCACCTGCAATGTAAAGGCTAAAATGCAAGCAGTTTTTAATTTTAGGAGACTAATCAGATCAATTTTCTGAAAGCTAAACTATAAGAGAAAATATTTAAGCTAACTTTTTTAAATGGCCAGATTATGATGACACACGTATCTGGATATGAGTGATTACTTGCTTGGTACTAGTAGTGTAACATACACCCAATGTGTATTGGAGCTTTTGAATACTGATTGAAATCCCAGCTGTTAAAAAAGTACATACTAAACAGAATTGGCTAAAATGTGGTCCTGGCCTTATATAACAGCATATGGAAGCAATCAGCAGATATCAGGAGGAAGCGTTTATATGGAAGTCTGTTGTTAACTATACAAACAGTGAAACTACCTGAATCCATAGATGCCCTTTGATAAAGGAAAAACCATACTGTATACGAATATGTTAAAAATTAACTCCTAAAAAATACCGAATCACACACTAAATATGAGTAAAACTAGCAAAGCAGTGAAACCCTTAATACAGTTCACATGCTTACCCATAGTCTGGTACATAACTGAGTCATTACTACACAACTATCTTGGTTTCAGGATGATCATATTATGAAGTCACAGTCCAGAGTTTTATGTTAGTAAAATCTAAAAAGATACTATTTCTGTAGAGATTACCCTCATGTAACAGAGGAAATCTGTTAACAAGATTAACAGATTAGTTCAGAAATCTGTTAACAAGATTAGTTCAGAGTCATCATATGATATAATCATGAGTATTAATTCAAAATAACAATGTATCACTAACATAAATGGTATAGAAACCTACACATAGTTCTGATAAACTGTAACTTGCACAGATTTTTTTTCTTTGAGACAGGGTCACGACTATGTAGCCCAGTGTAATGGTTGATACACTGTGTCAGTTTGAGAAGTTTAGAAGCTTAACTAAGTGACTCAGCAGTTCTACATCCTAGGATGTTAGAGGACATGCCCTAGGATGTTGTAATGGTTGATTCATTGTGTCAATTTGAGTTTAGAAGTTTAACTAAGTGACTAAGCAGGGGACCAGGGTCTTCACTTAGTAAACATCCCTCAGCCTGTGCAAGAAGAGGTCACGGAGAGTCGGTATGAGACCTACACCTGTCTAGGGTGGGTACCCTGCATACAATATAAGGGAGGAAAAGAGGCTTGTTTTCCCGCTTTTTGCTCTTGTTGCTTTTGCTCTCTTCTGCTGCCTTGAACTGTTGCCCCTCTACCTTGCCACCCTGCTTTGGAGCCAGCTGATTATGGACTGAAACCTCTACAATATGCGAGTTAAATAAACTTTTCCTTCCCTAATTTTGGGTGTCAGATATTTTTTTCTCAGCAATGAGAGAAAAGTAATAATGACATCCAGGCTGGCCTTGAACTCTCAATTCTTCTGCTTCAGCCTTCCAACTGCTGGGACTACACAGGTGTACCAGCACGTCCAGCTACTTTCAAAGATTCAATGCAGTAAAATTCAGAATCAGAGAAAACAAGTGTGAAAGTCAGAGAAAAACAAAGCTGAATTAATTTATAATGTTTATCTTAGCAAAGATAACAGGTAAAAGGGGCATATGAATTTTGTTTTGTTTTTAAGTACTTGTATTTAAGCATTTGCTGGGCTGTGGTACACAACAGGAATTAGGCTCCAACTAGGACAGAAGGCAGAACTCCTCATAGTTACCACAGTGCAGAATTGGAAGGGCTGTCTGAGAGATGGAAGGTCTCCTTCCCCTGAAATCATCCATGCAGTGGCTGAACTATTTGTGAGTTGAGTCTCTTCCCAACTCACATTCTTCTTGTCTTTCAATCTTGCATAAAATACTGGGAACAATAAAAGGCAAGGGATAGGCTTCTGCTGTGAGAGAGCGTGTGTGTGTTTGTGTATGCACAAGTGGAGCGGAAGCCACTTTAATACTCTCCCTCCCAAACACACTGGCAGGTTAGCAGGGCCAAAGCTGCACATAGGGGCTGTAAAAGCTGGACTTTCTGGGTTAAATCATGTCCTGGGAACAGCAAGGCCAACACTGGTCGGGGTTGTCTACACTGTGAAGCCATAAAGGACAGTGACATCATGGAGAAGGAGCAATTGGCAAGATCTATTCTGGTGAGCTGTGTGTGGGAGGCAAAGGGGTGTGCCCCAGATGTCCCCTAGACAGAAATGATCTCTACTTCCTTGGATGGTGTCCCACGAGAGAAGGGGAAAGGCTGTAAAAATGTGTCTCTACTTCCTGGCTTATTAGAATAAAGAGTTCCCAGGCAGGACAGATGACTCAGTGTAGGATAGTGGAGGGGGGCGCTATCCTATCCAGGAGGCAAAATGGGCCAAAGACAGTAAAGTGCAGCATCAGAAGAATGTGACACAGAGCCTGTTTCCTTGGAGTTATGTGATGATAATGACGGTCATAACGAAACAAAAAACCCTTCACAAATGAGGTGGGACACCTGAATATGTAAACCCACCCAATAATGAAACGAAATCCTTACCTCTTATCATACACAAAAATTATCCCCAAACAAAATAGAGTCATGTATAGGAGTTATTATAACCATAAAACTCATAGGAAACAATATAGGGTAAAATTTTCATGATCTTGGATTTGGCAATAATTTCTTACTTTTGACACCAAAACACAAGGGATAAAAGGAAAAAGATAAGTTAGACTTCTTCAAAATTAAAAACTTTTGTGCTTCAAAGGTTAACAACAGGGAATTGAAAAGACAATTCTTAGGAAAGGAAGAATATTTGCAAGTTATATACCTGATAAGGTTCTTATTATTAAATAGATCAAACTTTTATAATAATAGAAAGCATAATTAAAATGAATGATTTGAAATGCAAATCAAGACTCAGTAAGATACTACCTCTTACGTACAAGGATGAATATAAAACAAAAAGTCAGAGAAAAACTAGTGTTGGTAAGGATGCTATACATTGCTGATGGAAATGTAAAATGGTGCAACAACTTTGGAAAAGAGTTTGGTAACTCTTCAAAGAGTCAAACACAGAATTGCTATATAATCCAGAGATGCTATTCTTAGGTTTATACCCAAGAGAACTAAAAGCATATGTTCACACATGAATTTGCATTAACAGGATGTGGTAATGCACACCTATAATTCCAGCACTCTGGAAACCTAAGGCAGGAGTACTGCAAGTTTGAACCCATCTTGGGGCAACTTAGCAAGACCCTGTCTTAAATTAAAAATAATTTTAGAAAGGGATAGAGATGTAGCTCAGTGCAAACCCTGGGTTCAATCTTCAGTACAGAAAAAAAAACTTGCACATAAAGATTAATAACAGCATTATTCCTAATAGTCAAACTGTGGAAATAATCCAGGACAATCACCTGATAGATGCATAAATAACATGTGTAATATCTGTAATGCAAAGAATATTTTCAGGAATAACAAGGGATGAAATACTGACTCATGTAACCACACGGAAAACTCTGAAAACATTAGGCCAACTGCAAAGACCCAGTCACAAAAAAGTATTATTGAATGAAACTATTCATATAAAGTATCCAGAACAGGCAAATACATGAAGACAGAGAGTAGATTAATCACTGCCAGTAGCTGGTGGAGGGAAGAATGGGGAAGGATTGTTAATGGAACTGTCTTTTAGGGGTGATAAAAATACTCTAAAAAATTGACTGTGGTGATGGCTGCACAATGCTGAATCTACTATAAAATAATAAATTGTACAACTTCAAAGGGTCAATTTTATGGCATGGAAATTCTATTTCATAAAGTTGATATAAAAACTAATACGCTACTACATATGCAAAATTAACTTCACTATATATGGGGAATCTCTTAACTTTTTATATTATAATTTTTCAATTATAAAAGCAATATATGTTTACTCTAGAAAGATTAAAACAGGGCAAATATGAGGAAAGATGCCATCTTTAATATATCCTCAACCCAGAGAGAAATAACTTGCTATTGGGTAACTTCCTTTCAAAGTTTATAAATTTAAAAAAACAAGGTACAAGAATTAGGCCTTGTGTTCTACTTGTTATATCCCTGGCATTTCCTCGCATTAGTATCTCTGTCAGGACTGCAGAAGCACATGCAGCGGTAGAGGCAAAGAACTGGAAGAGTGGTTCTGCACCATGGCTTCACAGTACAATAACTCTGGGAGCCTTAAAAAGCCATGTTTAGGTGCCACCAAGACCAATTAAGTCAGAATTTCCAAGGGTAAGAGATGGGGTCCCACCCAGGTGTCCTTTAATTTTCATGCACATCTGTGAGTAAGATATACTGGAAACTTCTGCCATTCTAGATCTCAGTCCTAGCTTGCAGAAGCACTGCCTAGTCCATAAAGCCGCAATTTATATTTCTGTATTTGTGGTGAGATTATGTGTGTGTGTGTGTGTTAGTATACACATATGTACATCTGTTTTACTGAGAATTGAATATGGGGTCTTTGTACTGAACTACATCTCCAGCCCTTTACATTTTTAAAAAATTCTGACAGAGTGTCCTAAATTGCCTGGATTGAGCTTGAATTTGCCATCTTCCTGTCTCAGCCTGAAGAGTGCTAGAATTACAGGTGCATAAATATAGTTTTATAATTTTGTTACTTATATTTTTCTGAAATGTACCTGAAACGCTTCTACGAATTACTAGTATTTTTTTTTAAATCCTTCCCAAGAGATCTCTGCCTTCATTTTATCATGTCACTTAAAAAAAGCCTAGACTTACATAGTAATTACAATGAACCTAAGCTCTTCCTTAGTTCTGTAGAGATATGATCTCATAACACAATGAACGAGGTATCATCATCATTGCTGTCTACGAAATGAAATCTCAGCACAAAGGTGTTAATTAAGCAGTGGAGATGATTCTGAACTCATAAGAACTAGTTCTGAGGGTCTATGTTCTGGGTAATTCACTGATGTCTCAAACTCAAAAGCTTTAACATACTAACACCAGGAGAGAGAAGAGATGCACCTCACTTTTAATACTATCCTACATAGAAGGAACAAATCAAAGCATTCAGTAGTGAGGCATATGTCTTTAAAAATTCAAGTTCTGAGAAACTCTAAGTAGGAAAAGCTTTCTGTAATTCTTCAGAGGAATTATTTTCTGGAATGTGCTTGAATTTCTTCTATTTAAATTCTTACCTTTAGTTCTGCTAGTAGTCTCAAAGAGCTCCAACAATGGAATAATTATAGACACATTATATTGACAGTTACTCAGGTTTCCTACCTCCAATCATATTAAACTATATGAGGTTTTATAAATGTCTGTTGTCAATATAGTGTGCTTCCTGGAAATGATTTTCATAATAAGTAAGTGTCCAAAGGGCTGCAAGCCTCAGGGAGAAGCCCCGTGTATAGACATATGTGTAGGTGAGTGGGTGTGGGTGTGCTGATAATTTGTTGATGGAATCCTACTGGTATGTATTAATCACTAAAAGATTTCCACTTTATTATTGTTATTTTTCAATTGGGGCAGAGAGTCAGGGTATTATTATATCCTTTCACTTCTCTACTGTCTCCTACTTCCATCGTTTGAATTTCCCATTTGAATTCGTATTTCAAAATAGAAACAATCTAGCATCACTAGTAGACTTCAAGTTATAAGGAGGATTTACTCTTTTTTTCTAGATCAAATATCCTTCTAGAAAAAGATTAGTGACAGAGGACCTATTTTCCATGGCAAGGACCGCCAAGTTCCATCAAAACATGTCATATCTTTTTCTTAGCTCTCAAAAGAAGAAAAGCCACCTAGACGTTAAGGAGTCACAGTCAGTTTCAGGGTTTAAGAGTTATACCTTCCATCTGCTTTAGCTATAAAACACAGCTGATAAGGAGAATTATTCGGGACAGTGGTTTTCAAGCTTTAATGTGTAGCAAAACCATCAGGAAGCTGATAAGAAACACAGATGGCCAGGCCTCACCACTAGAGTGTTTGACTCATGGGTTGCAGATGAGGCCCAGGAATCTGCATCTTTAACAAGT
This sequence comes from Chinchilla lanigera, assembly GCF_000276665.1. Taxonomy (NCBI): domain Eukaryota; kingdom Metazoa; phylum Chordata; class Mammalia; order Rodentia; family Chinchillidae; genus Chinchilla; species Chinchilla lanigera. Next base: position 5,677,991 of record NW_004955449.1, read on the forward strand.
TCCCAGGTGCTGCTAGCCAGTGGCTACCCTTTGTCATCTCCTGGTGAGGAGGACCCTCCTATATCCCGCCTTACAACACCGTCCTTTCTTCATTCAAACCTTCAGAGCTGAAGTTTTGAGTCATATTCCAGACTAGTGCCTCAAGTGGTGGAATGCTTTCTGTGGCTTCAGAACCTAAGTAAACCACATTCTTCTCTAACTATGGTGCGGAAAATATTAGTAAAGGAGGCAACTCTCTTTTAGAAGAAGAAACCAAGCTGACCTTTGCATCCCTCCCTGATTCTCTTTAAACTTCTTACTAAGTATTTGGAGTGAAATTCAAAAGGAAAATGTTTCACAAAACTTATTTTCTAGGGGTGGCTCGATGGAAAGGAGACCGGCATACTCACCAGAGAGGAAATATACCCAGCCGGGTGGTGATAAAAACCATGGCAAACATAACAAACAGGAGGTCACACATCTTCTGAAACTTGGCGTAATTTGCCATTTTGGCAGCCTGTAAAAGAAAGAATGTACTATATTAATTTAGTCAAACTGATAAATGACAAAATTTCTTTCAATATGCATGAGTCCCCTAGAAGATACCAGATGCATAAAATCTCCTGATACTTTAAAATGTCATGCATCATACATCAGTATTTATAAATTACCCATAAGTGAGTGAAATGCTGTAAGTAGAACTACTGACTGTCACAGATTTAATAAAATATTCAGCAACCTGAAAAATTCAATTATATGGTTGATTTCAGGAAAACAGAGAAGAAAAATAAGAAACTTTTGCATTATAGATGATATTAGCAAGCCAGACGCCAGAACAGAAATCTGGCATTAATGGGTCAAGATAGAAAGTGCTAGATAATCCTTTAAACCATTACTGAGTCCAAAATACTGAGCCCATAAGCTCGATACAGACTCTATGGAAGTTTTCTGCATCTGCCTTCCTCTCCACTTAGAATTATAGCTTTTCTTCCAACAGGCACGGGGAGCACTCTGCAGTGACAATTTCCTGGCTTAGTCTCATCCCAGAAATGAGAAAGTATCAAGATCATGTTATTTCAACTTATTTAATCCATTTAGGTAGAGTTTTCAAAGTTACAGTACTGGATCATTTTCTAAACAAACATCACTGATGTTCGAAGTGTCTGCGAGAAGGACTCTCATAATTTATGACAGTAATTTAAGGAACTACTTGTTATATATTATAAATTAAACTTGGGAAGGAATCATGTCCCTTTCTCTACCATCACTTTTTCAGATGACTCTAAGAAGAGATGAAACTGAAAACAGTTTTGCTTGATTACTTCTTTTTGCATTTTTACATAGCATGCACAGTACCTACACACGGTTATAGACTGAAGATATCTTCTGTGTCTCTAACATTATTTTCTACTTCTTGGAAAATTAAATTAGTTGAGTCATACTTGAAGATTGTGGACAGTATCCTCAGAAGTTATAATTTAATAGCTTTAAGTAAAGCACAAAGCTATAAGAGAAATATATTCCTAATAGGAAATATCTACTAGCTAAATAGGAGGCCAGAATATGAGTTCTTAATTTTACCCCTATTTGTATGCAACCCCATGAACTGTGGTTAAAAAAAATAGCATCCTCTGCCTTCTTCAGCTAGCTAACCCTGTAATTTTTCTTTTATATTCATTCATCAGTATTTAATAAATAAACACAAATATGGACTTTTCTAAGTGTCTAGGTCATAGGTCCTATTTCAAAGACCTCATTAGTTAGACGTTCTTCAGAGTAATTTTATAATGTCAAAAGAGAATTCAGATAATGAAGAATCCTTGCTTAAGCCATCGGACTGAGATTTCTGGGTTCTTTTCTTTCCTGGATAAAACTGAACCAAAATTTTCTGAATCCTGTCTCTACCAAGCACTATGGAAGGGATTTCCACAAGCACTGAAGGTGGTTGACTGTACAGGATCAATTTCAAAACTGTAGCTTGTTGTATAGATTTCTACTTCTGAGCCTATAGGATTTACCAAACGATAACCAATTTTCAAGGAATTGCCCTCACGTTAAATATATTTCTTCTTTTAAAAAAATATGTTGAATAGAGTTGAGCTTGAATCCCTTAAAAATTATAGCATCAGACCACTTTCTGATTTATCTAGCCCAGTAGGGCTATCTTTGTGTTTTACAGTATGAAAGGGACTAGAGGTTTTTAAAATTTAATAAAAAGTTTATTATGAAAATGTACATGGCCCAGTTTCCACAGTGAAAGTGGCTCTCTGGAAAGGGGGTAGAGGCTTTGCTGCTGAGCGGCCATTCTTTAATCTCACGCCACGCCTCCAACACGATGACACTGATTCCGCGCATTAGCACCACTCCAGCACTGCTCTGTTGCCACTAGCTGCCATCTCTACACGTTCACCTATCACAAAACTCAAGAGGGATCAAGTCCTTGAAATAGTCCTTGGAAATGTCTGCCACCACTTAATTTCAGCCATCACTTCTTGTCTATGTATTTTTTTTTAACTCAAGAGGGTGAGCTTTGCTCATGTCACCTACTCCACAGGCTCAGAGCTCCTTTGGGACCAGTTTTAACAAAGTGTGGTATCTACTTCAAACCTTAAGCAGTTGCACTGAGAGTACATTCAACGTTACAGACTTTTCTTATATTGCAGCAACAGATCATAGCTTGAGGGCAATTCTATTCTATATTTACAGTTAATGATAAATGTGACTAAGGTGGCAAACCTGTGGGCCAACAGTAATTTTAAACACTGGGATACAGATTTTAAGACACATTTCTACCCTTTGAAATATGTACTCTTGTAGTTAATTTTGACCATTCATATAAATATATTAACATAAAATAAAAGTCCTTTTATTCAGCCATGACTAATATTGTTGAGCATGATTCTTAAAGCAGTAAATTCTTAGCCAGGTGTGCTGGTGTAAGCCTTTAATCACTACACTCTGGGAGAGGGAGGCAAGAGGGTCACAGGTTCAAGCCCAGCCTGTGCAACTTAATGATTTGGTGAGATCTTATCCCAAAATTTAAAAAATTGCAAAACAAGAGCTGGAAATGTAGCTTAGTCGAGGATTCTGGTTCACTCCCAGTATGCACACACACACACACACACACACACACAGAAAGTAATAAATTCTTTAAACAGTTTCTACACATAATTTGCAATTCATATACCCTTTTCATTGTAAAAATACTAGGAAAACATGTACACTGGTGATAAATCTACATTATTTAATTTTGTTGGGATGTACAGTTCCCATTAATAACTACACCAGATTATGTACCATTTTCAGATAAATCAGTGTGAAATTTATAACACAAATCTATCAAAATAATGACTTTTAATTGTAAAACAAATCAGGTAAGGTGTGAAATAGTACAGGTTCTCATCATTCCATTCATAAAGAATGCTAAGATGATCGACTTCTTTGTAGAACAGCTTATATGCTATAGCCTCATTTTCATTAATTTCAGTAAACGGAAACACCCCAGAGTTTCTAGAGAACCATCTAGCACAACACAGAAGAACTTAGGATCTTGGAGACCTTGAGAGTTCTGGTTTTTGTATTAGGAAAGATGAAGGAAAGCTCTTACCTCTAGAAGAGCATCAGCTGAGTCGTGAAGACAGAGGACCAGGGTCCCTACTCGGGCCATATTGTTGACATATGAAAAGGTGATCAACAAAATCGATACAAGGTGGTGCACGAACATAATGCCAAAGTCCTTACAGAGGAAGAGACAGAGCCACGTTAGAGTTTAGCAACATCATAACATTTCCGTTCATTCACCAGCCAATAAACTAGTACTCACTGAGACCCTCTGCAGGCCTAGAACTGGGGGATACTCAAATGAGGAAGATGGAATCCCCATCCTCTGGAGTCCACCATACAGTGAGACAGACATAGGAGATAAACGACCATGGAGAAAACGCTCAACACTGGGACAAAAGCCAGGTATAAAGGATGATTGTTATGAAGCCAAAGAATTTGAAACTGTAGGAGGAATGACCACAGGATTCCAAGCAAAGAAGGGTACTACTTAGAAGGAAATACTACTTTGCTATGGTTAGATAAGTGTCTCCCCAAAGACCTATGTGTTAAAGGCTTTGCCTCCAGTCCATGGTGCTAATAGAAGGTGACAGAACTTTAAGAGAGGGGCTAGGAGAGAAAGTTAGGCTGCCGGGGCTGTGCCTTTGAAGGACATACTGGAACCCTGGTACCTTCCTGTCTCTCTCTTTTTTTTTTTCCTGGTTGCCATGAGGTGAACAGCTTCTTTCACCACATGCTCTCAACATGATGTATTCCCTTACTATAGGCCAGAAGACATAAGCCAACCTCCTGTAGACTGATACCTCTGAAACCAGCAGCCCAAATAAAACCTTCTTTCAAATAAGCTGATTTACCTCAAGTATTTCGTTACAGCAATAAAAACTTGACTAATACAAACTTTGTGAAGATCTTCTAGGGAGCAGTACAGGTCAACTAGTCCATTTCTCTGTTTACTAGAGGCTGTAATTTCTGAAGGTATAGGTTGCTTTTTCGACTAGTATGCGGCATCTTTGAAGGGACAGCTGGCTACAGGCAGGGGAAAGGTCACTGCATAGCTCTCAGACCCAAGTCCACTGGCTACAGAAGGCCCCATGGGCCACACTGTAAGGTTTGAAGCAGTGCTACACTCTGAATGCTTGTGTCCATCTTCCCCTCATATTCTTATGTTAGAATCCTAATGCCCAAGGTGATGGTTTAGGAGGCAGGGTCTCTGGGAGGTCATCAAGCCAGAGGGCCAGAAGCTTCATGAACAGGATTAGTGTCTCTATGGAAGAATTCCTGAAGAGCTGCTTTTCCCCTTCCATCTTGTGAGGACGCAACCAGAAGGTGTCACTTATAAATTAGGAAATGGGCCCTCACCAGATACCAAATCTGCCAGGGTCTTGGCCTTGAATATTTCAACTTCTAGAACTCTGAGAAATAAGTTTTTGTTTTTCACAAATTATTCAATCTATGGAATTGTTTTATAGAAGCCTAAGCAGATTAAGGCAGGTGGTGCTGGGTTTTATTATCTCACACATTTCTTGGAATGTTCATCTCAAGTTAGCATCCTACCTCCCAAACATGCTTCCTGGGGTACTAAAATAAGAATCTCAACATGTTGGCTTTTCTGAGAGGCACTACACAAGCAGCCATGAATTTTAACCATTATCTGTTCATAGTCATTGAAAAAAATGCAGGGGCTGGGGGGAGAAGTAATACCAAAATGACCATCCCCATTCCAAGGGAGCCACCCAAGTGAAAAGACTTTCTTTCTCTGATACTATTTCCTGACTATCTGGACATGGTTTGACATGACATGGAACTTCTGTTACTATAGTCTCTTTTACTGATTTTTATTATAATCTACATGTGTTTCAGAGTGAATCTGAATATTAGCTCTAATATTGCTCTAATTAAAATCTTTTGAGAAAGATTAGTCCCCTGTAGAGCAATTAACCAAAATGAAAAGTATATTGCAAAACTTATCTATGAATGCCGAGTGTGATGGAACATGCCTGTAATCCCAGCACTTGGAGGCTGAAGTGGAAGAATCATTACAAAGTTGAGGCCGGCCTGAGCTACACAGTGAATTTGAGGCCAGTCTTACCTGCATAGCAAGATCATGTCTCAAAAGACACAACAAAACAAAACAAAATAAAACCCCAACTAACCTATGATCAAATCCTGGTTATGAAAAACAGCAACATGTAGGTTAAATATGATGGGACTTTTCTTTAACTATCCTTGGAGGTCAATTTTCATGTGGTCATTTATTCAACATTGATAAGAATATTTATCAAGTGTTTAGTATGCCCTATGGTTCGGGGGTAAATAGGTAAATAAAACACAAAAGATGTATGTCCTTGTGGAGCTTTTATATCCTAGTGAGGGAAAGCAGATAATAAATAAATGATTACGTATGCAGGAAGGTAAAGAAGTGCTACAAGGAAACATCATAATCATGGTGGCGATATTGCCCTACCAACGAGTGGGCCAGTGTATTTCCAGCAGAGGCAGCTCCTAGGTAAGGCTCTGTTCATCAGCCTTTGAATTCTGATGTATTCAAAGAACAGCACGGAGCATGGCCGGAGTGACAGAGGAACTGAGGCGAGTGGCAGCATGATACATAGATTTCTTTTTACCAGCCTCTTTCTACCTGTCAATAGCATTTTTAAAAGACAGTGTAATTTTGGAGAATTGAAAGCAGTCACTCTCCCAGATAATCCCGGGTATATAATTATTCTCAGTAACGTATGTACGCAGAGATGAATTGGGAATGATGAGGTCCAGAATAAAATGATTTCTGAAAACAATTTTATTTGCTGCATTAGAGTAGCTCTAGGCACTTGTAAGTATTCTCTAGAAACAAACCCTGTCGTCATCTCCACCAAACAGGGCTAAGTTCTTATTCCATTTGTCTTAGGTATTTTTCTCTTGTTGCTGGGACAAAATACCAGACACCCCAAATTAAAGAAAGAAAGGTTTATTTAGCTCACAGTTTATGGAGGTTTCAGTTCATAATCAGCTGGCTCCAAGGCACAGTGGCAAGGCAGAGCTCAACAGTTCAAGGTGGCAGAAAACAGTAAAAGCAACAAGAGCAAAAAGGAGGGGAAGCAAGCCTCTTTTCCTTCCTTATATTGTATTCCACGGCTACGCCATCTCCCTGGCCTTCTCTTCCACAAGCTCAGGATGTTTGCAAAGTAAGGACCCTGACCCCCTCCTGAGTTAAACTTTTAAGCTTCTCAAGTCGACACAATGAATCAACCATTACACCATCCTTCCCTCACATTCCTCTGGGACTGGACTATTCCTCATCTGTTCTGAGAATGGACAATTGGGTATATTACCCAAGAGACAACTGGGTAACAGCCCTCAGGTTGCTGGGTGCCCAACCAAGCTATTTTGACTTTTTCTGATTCACACTGACACTGACAACTAGGTCAGGGAGATTCAAGTTCATCTTTTACCCAAGGAGAACATGCAGACCCTTGGGTGCCTCCTCAGGTTGGAGGTGCCTTGTTCTTTCTCTGCACCCATTTAGCTCTCATGGCTTCTGCCCTGGTCCCTAAGGGTGAAAGAGACACTTCTGAGTCTGTCTTGATCTATCCTGGCTCTCTGGCCATCTTTCCCACACTCAGACAGCTATGTGTTTCTAATTTCTATTCTCCAGTTCCACTCAAGTAAACAATTACTTTTGGGTGAGTTTGTCTGTGGTTAAGCTCATTTGTACTTTAAAACAAAAGTTCAATAAAGTTAAAACCAGCGTCTTTATAGACATGACTAAACTCTTCAAGAAGACATGCATTTTGCTTAGCTTAAGGGAGGATTATGGAGAGTATATTGCATGCAAGCCATCGTGGAACCCAGATTCCAACTAATTTTGTAATTTTTGGTAAGAGGATCAATTTCCTCATGGGCACAGTAAGTACATTAGGTTAAAGTTGTCAATTCTATAATTCTAGGCTTGCTAGCTGCAGTAATGAGACAGCGTTTGAAGCTTAACCTACTAATTTCCTAGCTGGGGTGGGAGGTGAGTATGCTACGCAAGCAGGAACATGCACACCCATCCTCTGTTCAGTGTCTGTTGCAGTCACTACAGTTTGGGATTTGAAAAGTCAACTTAAACAGATATGTCTAACTGGAACTGTGCACAATTTCCTCCCTTGGTAATTGCTTAACATTTATGGATAACCATCCATGCTCATTTATTACTGAGATACACAGGATACTAGTTCCCTAAACACTATCAGATACTTTTTTGAATGAAATCCAAGTATTTCTCTCACTTTCCATTAATGTAGTTCCCACACTAGTCAGGCTGCATTGATGACGAGAGCACAGTCAGAAGAATCACCTGTGCTGCTTCATTAGTTAATTCTAATCTGAGCTACATACTGAGAATCCACACCATCTGTTGACCTCATCTATGCTCCTTTCTTCGGAACCATATTTGTATCTGTTCTGAGGTCCCTGGCAGACAGAGAACTATGATTATGCTCTGAGTTTAAGGAGTAGTTACATGCAGGTGCAACTTCATAGTTTGGGCTACTTCTGCAATTCTGACATTTTTGTGTTTATCGTGGGTTTTCCTAAATCATTAAAAGTAGACCATATCAAAATGCCTTAGGCATACAGTAAAAGTTGTGGTAGTAATAGTTTCCACTGGAAGATGAAACCTTTTCTCTCCAAGCTATTATTTATTAGGTTCTACCACCTTGTGTACATTGTTCTCCCAGATAATAGCTGCTTCAAAACAATAGCTCAGTTAAACTGGAGCTAATTTATCAACTTATATTTTAAACTGTTTCCTAAATATAATTAAATCACACAGTGCTTAATTCAACAGTTCAATGACGTGATATTTTCCCATGCTTAACACACAAATTTTGAAGTCTAACCAGCTGAGTACCTAACTAGAACAATACCTCCACATTTCCTATTGTTCAGCCCTGAATGATGCTTTCAGTGCATTGAAAAGCAGTTTTTTCTCTATTTAATTTTAGAATGAATAAATATAAATAGATTAAAATGCTTACAGAGGATTAGAACCATTTTATAATTGTTTCCTAATGCATATCTGATATAAACATCAACACAATGTCCTCGAATAAAGTAAGGTTCCTTTGAAAATAAAAGCCTTGGTTTTTAGACAAAGTTTGCTCTGCGAAGATGATTTTTGCATACAAATCCCCTGGACCTAGGAAACATTTGTTTTATTACTGTGGGACTCACAGTGATTCCCATAGCAGTAGACCAATTTTCATTAGAGTCATATTTGTATGAATATAAAAAAGGCATGAATAATGGAATTGGTCTTTTACATTTCTGCTTCAGAAAGCATCATACACGGTGAAATGCCTCTAATGAAAGCCATGCAGTCATGAGTTTTGTTGTTCACACCCTCTCACCTTGACACGTTTCTTGGAGTGAGCACCAAAGCTGGTCCAAATAACATTTCTTTTTTTTTTTCTTTTTCTTTTTTTTGGTTTTTCTCCGGTACCGGGAACCGAACTCACGACCTTGCGCTTGCCAGGCAGGCGCTTTGCCGCTGAGCTAAATCCCTAGCCCCCCAAATAACATTTCTAAACAAAACTGTCATTTCGGATTTTATCAATACCGTGTGGAAAATTTCCATCCTCGTATTTATAACTGTGGAAAGTGATCAGGGAGAAGCAGGCACAGGCTTGGCTGAAAGAGTATTATTTTAGGCTGAAAATGTTTTCCTTCATTTTCTGTAGCAGCGATTAAACAGACCGTGATCCTGAAGCCCTTATTCAAATGTGCACAGAATGAATGAGCGTTGCTGAATTTAATAAAAGTAATACATGTAGTTAATGAACTTGCACTCTAACTCATAAGACTATAAATCAGGTGCTTAGGACTAGGTTCCCCATTCAACAGATTTTCAAACTTTCTCAGAAACAGAAAGACACCATCACCGCTTAAAGCTGATTTCGTTTAACTGGCAACTACAGTAAGGATAAGATCCCACCCCGCCCCGCCCCACGTAGGCTTCTTCTTTGAACCACCAAGGCACATAAGAATGTCTACTATTTTCAACATACTCTTCTTTCCAGAGATCAATAACAGTTTCCTTTCTCTTCATTAAGGATTTCACAAGGTAGGAGTAAAATTCAGATGCTCAGAGAAGGATGTCTGTGAGGAAATGGACTTGCGGTATGTAACTTGGCAATGGGAGAGGGAGGCGGCCACTAGGGCTCTATCTCCATTCCAAAATGAATAAACAGATGGTGAGGAGGTCAGGCAACAGTTATGTACACCAAAAATAATCACGGTGAAGCAGTTTTTCCATTGACTGCATATGAAAATATAATAGATTTTCAGCCTTTGGAAATGGGTTGTTAAAATCTTGATTAACAGTATAAGTAAACCTTTTTTAAAACAGAAAAATAACCCTCTAAATAAAGCACCAACAAAATGTAATATTAAAAATAATGTTATAACCAAAATACATCACTCAAGCAAATAACGGAGATATTGTACCAACAATTCATAACAGTACTGTTAGCTGGTTTGTCCTGGCTTAAGAATGTTTCTAAATAAGTAGCAGAAGTTCCAAAGCTTCAACAAGTTGGTTAAAACAAAACAAAATCAAAGAAAGAAGCAAGAGACTAAAAACTGTTTAGGTTTTGAGACAATGACTAAGTATATGGAGGGTGAAGTACTGAAATCTGTCAATTCAGAGTTGTCCCACATCGTATAATTTGAAGAAACGTATGCCTTTCTCTTCCTAGCACACGATGGGATATAAATGCCAACCTCTGGGTATTTGTAGTCTCTAATTTTCCCGGCTGTCACATTTCAACTGGCCTTGAAGTTTGGCTCACTATAAAGAGAATTAGTTAAATGAATCATTTAAAAATGACATTTCTTTTTTTTTTTGTTTGTTTGTTTGCTTGGCTTTTTCTGCTACTGGGAATCGAACTCATGACCTTGCACTTGCCAGGAAGGCGCTGTGCCCCTGACTAAATCCCCAGCTCCTAAAAATGACATTTCAAATACTGCTTTTGAAAATTTTAACTAAAATTCACTTTTATTCTCATGTGCAGCTTATGTATCGTAGGGTAAATATGGGAAAATTTGGGAAGGATTCCTTTGAGAAGTGTTTTTCAGATTATAAAGGAGAGGAGTCTTTTCAGTAATGAGTAAATTATTTCTTTCTCTAAAATTTAATCTGGATAAAAGCCATGCTAAATCGAGAGTCAAATTTATTTCAAGATTCCCCTCAAAAGATTAGATTTTCTCCACTTGTGGACTAAAAGGGTATAGATTTCAGTACATGAGAGAGAAAACTGCTACACATAAATATCATTCTTAAAAAGTAACTGCTAGGAAATTAATTCGTTGAAGACTTCATTAATTATGGCTATTATCAAAATGATTAAAAATGTGTGCTGAAGTGATTTAAATGTTTCTCTGAGCCACCCTGAAATCTGACATCCCCACTGTTCACCAAATGTGCACATCAGGTCATTCAACTTCGGAAGAGAGAAAAGCAAAAAAGCTTATTTCTAAATAAAGTTTTATTGGAGCACCCCAACACCCATTTATTTTTTTCCTGATGGCAGCTTTCTTGCTATAGAGGCAGAGGTGAGCAGTTGCAGTAGAGACTGCAGCACCCACAAGTTTAAAATATTATCTGGCCCTTCACAGTAAACTGTTAGGATCCCTATTCTAGACTCATATCAAAGGGCATATTATAGGAAACTTAGTCATGTCATATGAGATGTGGTAATTGCATGGGCTTTTGGCCAACTTTACCACATTTTCTTCTGACAAAAGGTGTATAAGGGGTTTCTGTTTCATAGCTTTTGTGAACTAACCCATTCAATGTTACCCTTGCAATTCAAATAAGTTATAAATAAAGGGTTCTGGTAGGTTCCTCCATTGAAAGTCTCATGATCAATTACAACTACAATTCAAGACAATTTGAAAGGGAAGGGTTTGTTCCACAGCTTCTAAAAACAAGAGCTGTCTGTCTGGATTCGGCGTTGCTTTCTCTGTTGCTAGATGTGCTGCTTCATGGCTTTCAGAAACAGATATAAACGAACTAGGGAGCTGCTGTGGAGGCAGAGTCTCCCCAGTCTTCCTCCTGTGTAACATTTACTGTCCTGTTTCGAGATCAAGGACTCATAATCTTGACTACTGTGAATTATTTAGTTAATATTTAATCTTTAGTTGATTTTATTACAGTGAAAAAGGACGCAATAAAATTTTATTTGTATAACAGAACACAAAGCGATAGTGCTCCTAATCGCTTCCGGTGGGCCTGGCCAGAGCACGGCCTTGATTTGTGATGCCCCCAAGTCAATTCCTTCCCTTCCCCATCAAAAGCAGGCTCTCCAGACGCACGCTGCTTGCAGTGATGTAGATTTTTAAAATTATACAAACATGTCATTTTTCTCACTGAACCTTAGCTCCTCACAAGTTTCATATCACTCAAGCCTTGCTGAGTCACAAGCGCCTGGAACCCAAATGCCTGATTTATATGGACTTCCTGGGCTGTGTTTACCCTTGGTCCACTCACACTAGTTTGCATGGCTTTTCATGGGGAAGGTCACGTCTGAAACATTTAACAATTGGAAATGACGCCTGGTTAACAGACTAAATTCCATCTTTTGCAGTATCTCTGGGACAAAGGCAATGGCAACAGCTTATGAGACCAAGACATAAGTGTGGAAAATACTCAGAATGATCAGTAGGGGGCAGCCTGTACTCAATGAAAATTAGATTGCAGGCCACAAAAGCTATCATCTTCATTTGTACTGAAGGTCTCAAGGCCCAAAATGACAACGGGCAATCAAAGACTGAATTTTGTGCTTTAGACAGAAGGTGGAAAAAGACTCCTCCAGGTCAACAGGTTTGGGCTGGCGCTGCAAGGGAGGAGAGGAGGGAGGAGCTCAGGGGAACTGTTACTCTGGGCGTCGGCCTTCTTTCCCTTCTTACCCCTCTTCCTTCTGCGGCCTGAGCATCCCCAACTCACAAACACCAGAGCTCTAGCCGTAGAATTTACTCTAAGCGTCTTACCTCCAGGCAGCTCTCTGGCCGTGAAGGTTTTTTGTTGTTGTTCGGGATGTTTGAGTTTTTTCCAAGCCCCACTCTGGCAAACACCTAACTGTCCTCTAATTTGCCCGTTAATTCTTATGCGCCAGTGTCATTTATTCTCAACCACTGCCCCATTAAGCAAGTGCTGCTTTGAATTTCCTTTTACAGCTGTGAAACGGAGGCACAAAAATGCTATACAGTGACCAAGACTAAAGCCAGATGAGAATGTAGTTCTGTGCGACTCCAGAGCTCAGGCTACTCACTGCCACAATCAGCTGCCTTTCAGAGAGAAAGGTATGAGGAGGAAAGACGAATGTGGGGAAGAAGGCAGCAAAGAGGGGCACTTCGGAAAGCACATCTACGTGGGAGACTGACAGGCAGAACAAGGCGGAACACTCCCGGAGGATGGCATGAGATGGGGAATCAAGAGCCATGGTGCAAGGCGTGGCCTTGGGGAGCACCTCGTCTTAGGAGGCCGAAGGGAAGGACAGAAGCAGGACTTACTGATATTTATGAGGGTAGAACCCGGCGGGGGGGAGGGGGAGTTCATGATTCCAGGAAGACAGCTATAATGAGCCAGACAGGGTGTTTCCCCAAACCCTGAGGATGACTTGAGAGGAACTTTCCAGAAGAAGCTAAATAAATGAACTTCCTGAATGAAAGAGGAATTTCCAGGGGGCCAGTGGTACCTCCTGAGAGAGGGTGGGACTCCAGGGGCAATGCCTGCCTCCCAGGGTGTGGGTCCCTCTTTAATTCAGCAGCACACAGGCTCCAGGCTGAGCCCTCCTGTACCATGAGCAGCAGAATCTGGCTGTGTGTGTACAGCCCCAGGGCACCCAGTGACAGTCATCTGATTGTGAGACTAACAGACTCTCCCTTGGCAAGGCTGTAGGACAGATGATGGTCAGAGAAAGCTACTAGTTAAAGCAGGCTTTCAATGAAATTCCACCAAGTTTTCCCTTAAAACATGTTTCTTATCCTGTGAAGTGTTCTATTATTCTCTCCGGAGCCTGCATACAGCGTGGGGCTGAGCTGCTCTGGGGCGTGGATGCAATTTATTAAAATGAGTCACTTCTTCCCTAGAGTGTAAAGATACAGTAGTCTGAAGATACAGTAGAGAAAAACAAACAGGATGGAAGCCTAAGAGTCAGGGATGATCTGCTTTGAAATAAACCTAAACTTATTCGAGGGTGGAATATTTTCTTTCAATCATAGGGAGACAGAGCAATTTCGCCTGTCTGTGAAAGAAAGGTTAAGTGGTGCAGGGTATCAACAAGTAGTGGCCTGAGGTTACACAGGGAGAGTTCTACATCATTTTCCACCCGTTCAGATGATCAGATGTCAGCTACTGTGATTTCAGCTTTTTAAGCAAAGAAAGGACTTGCTGACACAATCTGAAGCGCTGCCTGGTAGTCACATCCTCAGGAAAGACCCTAGACCAGCAATTTTCAAATATTTAGGTCTCAGGACCACTTCATATTCTTAAAACTCTTTGAGGATAAGAGCATTTGCTCATGTGGATCCTATTTATTAGTACTTACTATAGTTAAAGATTTTTTTAGAAAAAATTAGAAGACATTTATCAGTTTAAAATAAGAACGTATCAGGAAATATTTTTATGAAAGACAATTATATTTCTCCAAAATAACAGTGAAAAAATTGATGAGAAGATTGGCATTGTTTCACATTGGTACAAATCTCTTTAATGTCTGGCTTAATGCGAAAGAGCTGGAGTCTCACAACTGCATGTATTCACTCAGTTTGTTGCCAGACGTTGATTTGGTTGAAGTACTTTACAAAAATCCAGTATCAAACATACAGGTATTTGGAAAGCGGAGGAGCACCCTAATACCTTTTTTTGGATGGTTGTGGGTGGGTATTCCTCTTTGATACTGTACCAAAAACTGACAAGTCAGAAACTATTCAGGGTGAATTCCAATGTAGAATCTAAAATTATATCAATATAGTTCATATTTCACTGCATTAAAATCCATTGGCCTGTCCTATTGTTTGAATACATATTTTGCTCACATGTGATTTTAGACTGCCATGCACACTAATCATTTAGAAAATAATGGTTCACTAACTTAACGATATGCTTTTCTATACAATAAAAATCTCATGAGAAAAGTCTAAGTACTGAAAACACGTCAAGCTCTCACTGATAGTCATAAGTTTTCCAAACATTTATTATTTGCTTGAAAGCTTAAGTTTTATCAAGGGCAAATAATGTCAGTTGCTTTTCTTTAAACAACTGGACAAACTTGCTCTGCATTTTCATGAAAATGCCCGCAGAGTACGGTTGGAATAACACAGGTTGTCAGCCATTCTTTTAAGTAAAAATGGATTTCAATGGGGAAAAAAGCAGTTTGTTTAGCTCATAATACAAAGAACTAAATGCACAGGATTGTTCTTGAGACACTGTGAGGTATATTATGATGCTACCATTGTCTATGTCTACTGCCCACTTTGTCACACAAAAAGCATTTAAATGTCTATGTAAGAATAGAGATTTACTAGAATTAAATACTTTTTACTCTTTCGTCAAGGGCATTTTCAAATGAAACTAACCTTTTTTTTTCTCCCTGCAAGTGTGTGGCAATGAACAACTACTAGTACAATATAGTACTGTTGCCAGCAATTTTCTCACTTTCAGCTTTGCGTTCTCAATGTGAATTTTCACACAGTGACAAAAGCAAAGGATACATCAGTACCATTATGAAAACAGTTTTGACTTTGCAAACCTTCTGAAAAAGTCTTGATGATCACCACAGATTTCAAGACCACACCTTCAGAACTGCTGATTTGGAGAAATTATTTCCACACGTTGTTTTAGGAAATGCCAATGAGGCATATTATTAACAATAGTGACACCAGTCAAGATAAGCTACTTCTGGGGTGATAACAAAGTTTTTAAATCTCAGAGGTGCGGTGGAAGACTTTCTTTTACATACTACACTACATGTTATTATGGGCGGGGTGGGGGGTCCTGAGTCATGCAGGGTCTTGAGCTGATGGAGCAGCCTTTATCTTTGTTACCAACCAGTGTATAGAGGGAAAGTGAAATCTCTATAGAGGGTCTCACAGCAGCAATGAGCCCAGAACTGGTGTAAGCCAACTGTTTACAGCCTACTAGTCGCATGGCCCCACTCTATCACAAGAAGGGAAAGATGTGGGGGTGCTTACAAGTACAATCTTAGATGTGTCTGAGGATAGAAAGTTGGCACAATTTGATGGCCAGGCAGGGAGATGGACCCTAGAACTATGATTTTCACCTTTAAGCTACATTGCCCATAATAATGTTTTCTCCAGTAGAGGGAAAAAATGAGAAAAACAAACATTTTCATAATGATAAATTTAAATAATTATGTCTTTTCTCTTTTGCTTTTGTTAAAATGTCTTTTGCTAATTAATGATGATAAATTTCCAAAGAAAAACAAAGTATTAGCAATATTCTTTTTTTTTTTTCCCCCAGTACTGGGGATTGAACCCAGGGCCTTTGCACTGAGCTACATCTCCAGCCCTTTATTTTTTTGAGACATGATCTCACTAATTTGCTAAGTTGGCCTGGCTGGGTTCAAACTTACAATCCTCCTGTGTCAGCCTCCAAGAGTGTTGGGGTTAAGGATTGTGCCACCATGCCCGGCTGTATAACAACCTTAAATTAGCTCTTCTTTATAATTATTTTGTCAAATTTAACTGACAAAAAATTAAAAATCAGTGAGCACTAGTTTTGGGTTTGTGTATTTAGACACAAGGCTTCAACTCAACCAAATTTTGATTATGTGCCAGGTACCATTCTAAGCTCTATCAGGCACTGTACCAGACAGTTTCATGTACTTTATTTTATTGAGACCTATGCCATAATGTATCCTTGTAAGAAGATTAAAGCATGCATTTTCCTTTACCCTACAGAAAAGACCTGGACCATGGCTGGGCTCCAAAAGGCAGCTAAAGCACTCATGGTAGTGGATACCAGTTATTCTCTGCAAAAAGTTACCACAAACCACATACAAGCTTGTCAGTAAGGTTCTTTGCACACTTGATCATCATGCTTTTCTCTGTCAGGAATCTTTGACAAGGTGTGATGTTTTCTTCAGGTTAAAGACCAAGAAAACAAGTTGATTTTGCCAGCCGGGCCCTGTTACTCAGCCAAGGATGCTTTCTTGGACATGTACAGGACCTACTGGCAAAGGGCCCACACTTCTGAGCCAAACAGCAGCTTAGTTAAAGGGGATACAAGGTTTAGACATAAGCAAGCTGTTGGGAGCTCAACACAACAGTATTTATTAGCCTCCCTGAGAGAAATGTTGGATGTGCAGAAGAAACGCTCATTGTGAACAGGTGCTGAAGGATAGTACTTTAACAAAAATTGAGCCTTGGGAAATAGAAAATGTTTAAAACAATACTGAATACCAAGAATATGCCTATTGTTTTAAGAAGATACCTTAATTTTTTAACAAAAGGAAGGAGAGAGGAATAGGGTAAAGAAGAGCAAAGAAAGGAGAAACCCCTCCAAGAGCTTATATATTTTTGTAGCATATATTTAAATCATAAGTCTATTATGTCTTGGTTAGTCCCCCTGCAAAAAAAAGTGTAACAATAACTGTGTATGTCTTCTCACTGACCAAATAAATATCAACTTTGCAAACAACCAAGAGGCAATGTGGAAATAGAAATTCTCTCCTCATTTTTAAACTCCTGAGTCTTAAAAATGGTGAAGAAGAGTTTGTGAATATAAAAGTCATTTTAGAAAGACTCATGAAACCAGTCCAAGAAAACGATCTCCAAAGCTCACCTAAGATACAGAGTCAGAGTCTGAGGCATGCATTCCAATCCAACGTTCATAAATCCTGGACCCTCTTTGAAAATGGCCACTCAAGCTCAGTGCCATTCAATAGGGGACCACAGAGATTTTCGACAGCCCTCCAGGAACAATCTTGGGAACAGCCTTCAGAAGGTGGCTCCCATACTTTATTGCCAATGACACCTTGAAACATCTATATTCCATGATTAAGAAGCAAACTGCTTTTAGAAGGTTCAGTTATGATGAAGAAGGTAGAGAATGTGTGTATCCGGCAACCAGAACACACCATAAGTTATCACTGAGGGCTGGAGCAGCAGCTCCTCCAGGCAGGAGAGTAAGGAGGCCAGAACCACCAAGGACCCATGAGGCCAGGCAGCAAGCAGTACAGTTTACATCACGCACTCAGACAGGGGGCTTTTGGGAGGAGACTGGAGCGCAGGGGCTGACATGATGTGAGGAGGGGCTCTGGCTGGAAGAGGCAGGTCTATCCCCCTCCCTGGTTCTTCCCCTGTCTGTTCCTGGCCACCATGATGGGAGCAGCTTTCGTGCTTCCCACACCCTTTCTGCCTTGGACTGAAACCTCTGAAAACCAGGAGCTCAAGTAACTCTTTCCTCCCTTAGTCTGTAGGTGTCAGGTACCGTGTCTCGGCAATGAGAACGTGACCAAGGCATATAGCTGTGAAGGGGAAAGGCAAGAGCTACAGCTCTCTGAAAGGGGATCACAGCAGAGGGAAAGGCTCTTATTAAAACCTCTGCTGACTCATAAGCATGTCTGGTAGTGGCCAAATCCCCACATTATAGAGGCAACTACAATAAGCTAGCTGTGCCAGGAATACATAAAAATACTCTGACCAATAGAAGGAGAAAGAGGCTCTGGACATATACAAAAAGCTATTGGTGTCAACTTGGAAAACAGTATATAATCAATTTCTAAACAGTGACCATATTTATAGGCCCAGCATCAGTTCTACAAACCTCACTGTAAAATTATCCTTTTCCTAGATGCTTTCTACATTGATGCTAAGTATGTGAACAACCACACAGAAGTATACGCTTCAACCTTTAAAGCTAGTCCACCTACAAAAACACCTGAGATGACAGTCATGTGACTTTTAGTAATACAACTCCCTGAGCTCTGTTGGCTCACTGAAAAGTCAGGCTTCATACACATGGGAAAGCTCAAGTGAGTAGAGGAGACTCACTGACTTCTACTACAGCAATGTCTTTCTAGGATGAAGCTTCTAGAAGCCGAGGATAGTTACCCTTCCTTTAATTAATGTTTATGACTCTGACAGCATCCCTAATTCCCACTAAGCAAAGAGGAACCAATAAAAAGGCAATGAGTTATAAAAGGCTTACTAGCTCTAACGTCAAGTGCACGACAGGGCAAGGCCACAGCGGCATACCTGTCTAATCTAAGAGTGAATCACTGGACTTTCCTTGGTAAAATTGAGCTTTAATTCACTCCCACTCTCCATGGCCTTGAAAAACTAACAAACTCACTGTGCATCAATTTTCTCAAGTTGAGGAAAAAAGGGCGAATGCTCTATTTTTCTCTATTATCTATTATGTAAGTGTGTGATGTGACTACCAGGATGAAAGGGCTACTCAAGAAGAAAATAAAATGCAAAATATGCCCTACTGTGGTATCTGGCATGCTGCAGATAATCAGTCTTTAGTGTTGATTACACGAATAAAGAAGGCTCCTTATATGGGACAGAGGAGATCCTTCTGGCATCATCATCACCAAGGATCTTTAAATGCTTCCAAGAGGTTGCTGAGTGTGTGTAGTGCAAAGAGTAAGGGAACCACAAACTGTGGATATCTGTACGTCATCTGCTGTGCTTAAGGGAGTCTTGACAGGGACTATCCACTACTGAGAGTCAGACGATAAACACCATATTAAGGCCTTGTAGCTGTAGAAATCATGAAAAACAGCTTTTTGTTGGCCAAATAGGCCACTGCTGTTGGATGCTGGAAGGAGCGCACTTGGGGAAACTGGAACTCAGGTTCTAGGCCACAGACTTCTAAATGCTTTTCAGCAGCCACTTGCATTTGTAATGTAGCAGATCACCAGTCTCATCAAAGTTGACACAGTATTGTGCTCCATCATAATCTACAATCCCATCTGCAAAGGAACTGATCCATTTATTCCTTCACTTTAAACTTAGTGGTATATCATCAAGATAAATGTACTTGGCTTTCCATGGACTGGCTGTGTTGTCCTCAGTTTGTATGTTGAAATTCTGATGCCCGATGTAATAGTATTAGGAGGAGAAGCTTCTGGAAGCAGACCTTCTGAATGGAATCTGTGGCCTTATCCAGGAGTCCCAGAGAGCCGCCTTGTTCCTTCCACCATGTGCGGGCACAGGGTGAAGGTGCTGTCTGTGAGAAAGTGGGCTCTCACCACGCACAGAATCTGTTGGTGCCTTGATCTTGCACCACCCCCCTTCCAGAACCGTGAGAAACAGATTCCTGTTGTTTCTAAGCTACCCAGTCTCTGGCATTTGTGACAGCAGGGCAGTTGGACTAAGGCTTGGCTCTGTACTCTCTGTGTCCAGTGAGAAGAGAGAGGCAGGTCGCCACACCATTAGCATATAATATGGCAATTTGTGGGAAACTCAGACACTGAATACAGAAAGAGTAGTCAAAAACCTTGAGAGAACAAAATAAGGCTACACAGCCCTACATTTGGGCAAAATAGGGTACATTCTAGTCCCAGACAGGCTTTTGGTAAAAACAAAGATGAGAAGGAAAAAACTGCATGTGCTTGAATAATGGTGAGAAGGTGTCTGCAGCTAAAGTTTATGAGTCTATTAGAAGTGCACGACAGAGTAGGAGAGGTGGGTCTGTCATGCTGTCTACAACCCTGAAGTAGTTTGGGCTCGGGCAACTTAACTTAATCAGCAGGAAGACAAGCACAACTGTTTAGTATAAGGAAGGTTTAGGAGGTTATCTTATCAGACTGGGCAAATGCAGAGAGGACTCAGTTTAAGCACGCCAGCAATATTAAAGAGGTGGGACAAGGAGCAAAGGAACAAGGCAAAGAAGAGTTCACAGGAAAGCTTCCTACCTTCCACGACTACTGCTTGGAAGGTTCAAGGAGAAAGAACAAGAGTACGAGATCATGTCTTCAGCTGGGAACATTTTGCATGCTGGGCTCTTTCCTCAATCACAAAATGAGGATAAGCAAAAAGTAATCAAATTGGAATTGGAGTTGTTAGGAGGATTAAATAACAAATTAAAAAAACTAGTACTTTTTGTGACTAGAAATGTACAATTATGAATCCAAGGGAAATCTGGGGCAAAAGAGAAACATTTGGTAGTTATTGGCACATGGGTTATGACTGGAAGGATATAAGCTCCATCATCTAGAGAAATGTGCAGTACCTTGTAATTTGGGTTGAAAACTCTAGTGGACCCAATACATAGAGCAGGAGGCATTAAGATGGAGGACAGTGAGACAACCTGGCAGTGAGACAAGGATTGACTCAAACAGATGCGAATCTTGAGAAAATGACGTCATAGTAAAATTAAGCAATAAATAGCCAAAAGTACCAAGTCTGCCCAGAGGCCAGCAGGGTGGAAGGCAGACTGAGCAGATTTAGCACCCGGGAGGTCATGAACACTCTCAACAAAAGCAATTACAGTGGAGAAGGCAAGAACACAGTTCACTTAGGAATGTTACATTTCCGAGACATATTTGACAGGAGATAACCCTTTAACTGGGAAATTCACTCTATAGGGATGAAACACTGAGACTTTTCTCTCTCCTAGGAACTACAAATAAAATTTTTCTTCTCATTTAATCTGGACAACGAAGGGACTTGGAAACCAGACAGAGAGCAAATTACTACCACTGGGATTCACTGCTGCATTTTTCTCATAAAGGAAAGAACGCTGAGTTGTTTGGGAAAAGTGAAGGGACAGTGGAAACAAAATACAAAATGGCACAAACACGGAGGACTTTCTGTAGTAATAAGAGAAGTTGTGCTAGCCTAGTGCTGCCAGGAAAACAGAGATGAGTGCCTTGGAGACTACACCCACCTGCCAGGGCCATTAACGACATGTTTGCGAGCACTTTATGACATAACCACTCTTACCTTCCTTTTGATATCAGTGAACTGGGAAAACATTAAGGACCAATAAAATGACAGCTCCAGGATGTAATAGTAGTGAAGGTCAGTGGTGAGAGGCTGAGGATGTAAGGGAAAAAAAGAACCATTAATAGTTAATAAGGAACCCAATTTACATACCAAACATCTCAAACGCAGTGCTGAAAAGTAGCACAATACTCTGCTGTACCAATGTAGTTCCTGCACCATTCTTTGTACAGATAATGGAGCGTTCAAGGATGCCTCTAATTCACAGCTTGGCAGCATTCTTTTCATTTCCATCTCAAACCCACAAAGCATTAATCAGCTTGAACATTTAGGATCCAATTCATTATCCAGTGTAACAGTAGCATTTATGGTTGTTTGACATGAGTATCTGCAGAATTCCTTACCCAACCTGAAAACATTTCTGTTGCATGCACAGTAAGTATAACCCTGGACAACTGCTGAAAATACAGGGATGAGGAAGGCAGTAATAAAACTGGAGCACTATATGGGTCACTGAGGTACAAATTAGAAAGCCTTCTTGTCATAAGAAATGTTCAGTACATTGCAAATATAAAAAGAACTACTCTAAATTATTTATTAAAAGATCAGAGGGACACAAAAGCTGTGAAGACATAGCAGACTAGGCACCTAGCCAGGAAATTTGGGATCAAGGCCCAGCTCCACAGCTTTGTAGGTATAAAACTGGCCCTTCATTTACTAACTCTAACTTCCTCAGTAGTTCAGAGAGACAAGACTATTTATTTTCCACATCAATCCATAAAAACAAAAGAGGAGAGGAATGGATAAAAAAATGTGATGTTTATATACAGTGGAGTACTATTCTGCCACAGAGAAGGACAAACTTGAGTCAATTGTAGGAAAATGGATACACCCTGAAACCACGATGCTAAGTGAAATAAATTAGACACAAAAGCTTAAATAGCACATAGTTTCTCTTATATGAGAAGCCCAAAGTATAAGTAAATAAGTTAAAAAATAACAGATAATAAGAAGATCGATCTTTTGCAAAAGGGAAGGGGACCGAGAGATGGAGGGCAGGCGGCAGGAGGTGAAAAAAGAATGAAGATGTGTTATGCACACGTACCAACTCCCCACAAGGAATGTGATTACCATGGACGACTGCAAATAGATATTAATAAAAAAGATTTTCAAAATACCAAAATAGCTTTTAAATATATTTGATGAGTTATTTTTAACTACTGTATTACATTACAACAAAAATGTCTTAGTTTACCAGAATGAATAAAAAAAACTTTGGGGCTGGGGATTTAGCTCAGCGGCAAAGCGCCTGCCTGGCAAGCGCAAGGTCGTGAGTTCGGTTCCTGGAACCAGAGAAAAACCAAAAAAAAAACCAAACAAACAAACAAAAAAAACAAACAAAAAAAACTTCGAGGGTCTCCATGCAAACACGCCCGTACCTCTGTGCACATGGTATGTTATAAACAGTAGCTACAACTCTGACGCTATGTCCTGATACCAACAGCAGTATCATGAATGCAAAGCTGGCAATCACTTAACTAGCTACTCTAAGCGCAAGCGTTAAGGAAGACAACTGCCCCACTCAGATTTTTTACAACAGAGTGAATGATGGGGTAGGACACTAACCAGCAGTCATAAGCTCTGTGTGATAATGAACATTACTTTGACCCGACCAAAATTCATATGTTGAAGCCCGATGTCCAGTGCGATGAAATTTGGAGGTGAGGTCTTTGGGAAGTAATTAGGCCCTGAGAGTGGAGATCTCATGTGTAGGGCATGATTTCTCCTTTTGGCAGCCTGCATTAAGCTCTCAGCCTAGTGTCAGTGTTCTCGCCAATCTCAGCATCACCCTGGAGAGAAGATATTCCCCTCTGCACTGCCCTTTTAAAACCTGAAGGCATTAGTAACAAAGGACAGGTATTCAGGGCAGATGCTGGCAATGATAAAGTCTAGGCACAGAGCCTGGGCTTCAACACCCTTTGAGCAAAGGTCGAGTTGAGACTGTCCTATGGCCAGTATTATAGCCTGGGGAAATGTCCCAGAGGAGTTAAGAAGACAACGTAGAGCACACTACAAACTGCAGTTTACAGGAGCGCATCTTATTCTAATCAGCGCATTCACAGATTACTCTGCAATTGACAGAGCTTACTCACGTCTTAACTTCTTTGATTCTCGTAAAAACTCTATAAAATCAGTACTTTCACTCGAGATCTAGATTACACAGTTGACAGGAAGTTGCTAGTAGTTAATTCAGCTAGCGAGGCCCACGGCAACACGTTAGGGCTCCTCCTGCCCAACTTGTGCTCTGTGCCACGGGCTGCGCAAGGACCAACTGAGTGCAACCTTATGTTATTTTAATCTTAAAATGCAAGATGTATATAACACCATTACATAGGCAACAAATGCAATGTCCATGCTAGGGAACAGAGGGTCTACTACTTTCTTAAGCTAAAGATCTGTTCAGTTATTTGTGTGAGTTATATGCTGAGGATGCAATAAACATGTTTCATGCGCATTTCAAAGAGTTTGTAAGGCTTGGGATTGATTCTGAACTGCAATCCACTGTATAGGTTCACGTGGACAAGATTACGTGCCAGGTGCTGCAACTACATATACAGTAATTACATGCTTCTTAACTCCCCTCTGCAGGCAGGAAGCCATTATTTTTTTGGTAATATGTGGCATTTGTCCAGGATGACCACTGTTCTCACAAGAGACCATGAAGTTGCTCTAGATTTTGACCACTTTATGCTTTATTATTCAGCATTCAGTGATGATAACATCAGTGAAAGACGATCTCTATCTAAGTCCCTGCATACTGTATCTTTCCTTCCAAACTGATGATATTTGCTACTTTTAAACATAATTGTATCTGCCAGACCCTCAAACTTTCATGTTCAATCCATGGTGCTGCCTGTGAAATGGTCCAGAGCATACTTTGGTCCATGGCATTAGCAAATTTTTTCCTCAGAAATAAGCAATTTCTCAGCTCCAGTTGTAAATGTTAAAGTTATTGGGACTATATTATGTTTAAGAAGAACAATAGCAATTACATTTCACATAGCATCTGTCTCAGTGTCTTTCATGTTGCAGAATTCAGCTCATAAATGCAGTACATTATAGCAGCTGCCACGCCTACACTCAAGTTAGAGTCTCTGGAAGCTTTTAATATCCCTTATAAATAGAAATTAAGAGATATATGGATTGCACTACTCCGTATACCATTACAGAATTCAGAGAGCCTTAAATGACAATGTTCCGAGTATTTACGGGAGTGAAATAGCAGGTGGGCTTGAGAATCACAACTATATAAAATAAATGATTGGTTTCAACCTTGCTTCATTCCCTGCCAGACACCCCCAGAACACTTAGTTGTCTCTACCCATGTCATGTTGCTTATTTACATTTTTTCCTAATCTGAATAAATCATTTTGATGGAAATAGAGTTCCATTTCAATGTGTCTTCAGCCTTGAACTTGCCCAAGGAGGACCCAATGCCAGACCCTAACTTCAGAGGCAACTGTGTGTGAAATAGAGACAATATAGAGCGTGTTGCTTCCATGAAGTGCTCATCAGAGAGCCCAAACGCATCTGGAAAGATAACCCCAAACTCAAAATATCCAAATTGACTATTCTAATGCATGTCTTCTCCACTTTGTCACCAAAACACCTAGTTGTGTTTGCTTCTCCCCATATCATAGCCCAACTGAACTAGACTTTCTCAGCTAGAAATTCAAGAAAAACCCCAGCTCCAATCCATATATATTCATGGATAGGTGCAAAGGCATACCTACGGTCAAGGACCTAAAATCTTCCTTTTTAAGGATACGATTTCATCTCATTTTCAGTGGTTCCATTCATGTGTAATGGTTTCTTTCTGCACTGAAGGAAATGGAGCTTGATTTACATATTTAAAGGCTGCTCCTAAGCTATAAGGGAATCAAACTCAGCATGCCCTCTCCAGCTCAACCCCTGAGTTCCCCCACTTGCTGTGGGGCAGGTCTGTGCTGCCACCGAACCTGGGGACTTCCCTCAGGAAGTAGAAGCAGGTTGGCTGCTGTGAACAAGAAGCATACACCTGTTGAATTGATTGCATCCTATTTTCCAGCAAATGTACTCTCCAAGTTTCTTTTCTCTATTAAGACATCATGCTTTGATTTTGAACTTAACTAAGAACACATCAACTATTGTCCCCACTAGGTTATGTCCAGAATCTATGAAAAGGCAAGTGGCTGTTACAACCTGTTGGGCCCTTCCTGAAACCATGTCCTTGATGTAAGAAAGCTACTTTACACTGTAAAAACCCAGAAGAGAAGGATTTCTCACCTGATAGGGGTAGTTGTACCAGCAGTGTCTTGTATTCCATAGCCAGGGGGTCTGAAAAAAAGAACAAAGAATATGTTTTACATGTTTTGGAACATTAATAATATGATAAGAGATGTTTATGACAGGCCGTTGGGATTTCAATAATTTACCTGTGTGAGAATTGAAGGACTGAAAATAACTAGATATAGGACATTAAGCAACTAGTATCTCTCCGAGTAATACTATAAATGCTAATCTTCTAAGCACACTGGACTGAATGTGTCCAAAGGGGCATTACCCATACCTTGACCAGGGTTCAGAAGGTGTGCTTCTGATTTCTCTAGGACAGCTCAGACTAGCCCTCAACAACACACTCCTCCTGTGGTTAAGGGCTTTTACGACAGAACAATCATTTCTAATTTAATGGCAATTACTTACCTTCCACAATTGTATAATAAGAACATCTAAGTGTATACCACAGAGATTCCAAACATTTGTAATAACCAGAGATGGCTTGGTATGAATTTAAACAGACAGCAGGACCATCCAGTAATATAAGTACTAACTTTCTTGTATTTTCATATTAATTTTATCATTCTTTTGCATTCTTCATCGAGAGCCCCCAGAACTTTCTGGTATACACATATATTTAATATACATCTGCATATTTCTTATATATAACCTTCTAACATCCACATCAGCCCTGTACCACAGGAATTAGGATGACTATTAGTTCTAAGGAGTTGACATTTGCTGAGTTCTCCCGATGTCTGATACACTTTTAAAGGATCTTTTACTTTTACAGGTTTAACCCACTTCATTCTTACAATAAAAAGAAGTACTTGTCTTAGTATCTAGATAAGTATATGCAGCCTACTGGTTTGCAAATAACTTGCCAAGTTAAACAGCTCAGCAATGCTGCGATTGCAAATCAAATGCAGACTGTGAGCCCCCCCACCGCTGAAATGCAGCCACTGCACGCCCTGTGTGGAGTCTGGTACAACTGGACTGCACCTTCACACAGGGAGCCAGACAGAAGGGAAAAGCCATCCAGTGCCCTAAAGCTAAAAATGTTCAGGATATCCACATCTCCTCTTCCCTCAAGCACTGCCTGTTTTCTCCCTTTTTGAGATCCCCACCCCCCAGCTCTGGTCCTGAGTTTTGCCACTAGCTATCGGTTCAACCCTGCCTGGACCATGTAACCTTGCTGCACTTAACTTTCTGAGTTTCTGAATTATCTGCCTGTCTCCTCCATTTCTCTCATCTGTACCACTCATGTTCATTACTGACCTCAGCGAATATAAGGATCCACTGAGATAGGGCACATCACGATACTTTGGAAGCCTGAGAAGTTTAATATATTACAGTATTTTTGTAGTCATATACACCATATAAGCCCATTGAAGGAGATACAGATAATAAATAATTTAAATTCTCATCAACATGAGCATTTTGATGTATAGCTATTTTTAGCCTTTCCCCTATGTGATATAGACATAAACATAGGTCAGTCTATCTATCTATCTATCTATCTATCTATCTATCTATCTATCTATCTATCTCTCCTCAAGTGATACTGGGGGTTGAACCCAGAGTCTTTGCACTGAGCTAAATCTCCATCCCCCCCTTTTAGTTTTTTTATTAATATATATTTGCATACATAGTAATTATATTTATCCTGGGGAATTAGAACATATAGATAGCCCATCTTAAATCATTTTTACTTTCCCTTTCCCTCACTCCCCTTAAAACTTTTTTTAAGACATGGTGTTATTAAATTGCCCAGGCTTGGCTCAAACATGTGATCCTCCTGCCTCAGCCTCCAAGAGTGCTAGGGTTACAGATATTAGATTTATTTTTAATTACACATATATGCCTGTCTTTAAACTGTGGGCACAGCACACCAAAATTGATTTTAAAGTATAAAAAAATGCTAGTTAATACTTTTCTCTCTGATAAAGTTGTTTATCTCCACTATTAACTGTAAACCACTAAGGGAAAGTATTTACATGCACAGTTACCCCCTGCATGAATGTGCAGGTTAACAGTTCAGCACTCACGTCCTGACTGCTAATGAAAAGGAGAAGACAGAATTAAAGATGAGACCTAGAACAAGCCTAGCAGTTTTCACCTAATGCATCAGTCTCAAGCCCACAATGGCATGAGTGTGCTTGCCACTAAAGATGCAGCGGGAATCTCCACAGTGGCTATCCCTTCCAGTCACAGGCAGGACAGCCAAGGTGCCATGCCCAAAGACCCAGAGAGATCCGTAATTCAGAGCTTCCCTCGCCTGTGAGCTTCTTGGCTACTGGTTTCCTTCTGAAACCCCAGCTTCACTCTGAACACCTCAGATGCACATCAGCCAGACCTACGACCTCTGTGTGCCTGCACCAATGGTCTCTCACTAAGCTCCTGCGGCGTGAAGCGAGGAGAAAGCGTTGGCACTGTGAATCTGGTAGAGCTGCCAGGGGCCCAGCTTAGACGAAAAGCTTGGTTGCCAAACATTTTAATGGTAAGTTGCTTTACTAACGTGCCTGTGCATATCCCTCTCTCTGACGTGTCCAGATATTAATACAAACTTCTAAGTACCATACATTTTTCTAGGATCTCTTCCCCCGCAAACATGTGATCCTCCTTGTGAGATATCCTTCCTAATGTACAGATGTCTATGAGGAGGTTATTCTCCAGTTTTGTTATCAAATTCAGCAGCTCTCTAATCTGACAATTAAAACTCTAAAGTGCTACAAAGTTCAAAACTTGACGTGCACACCTGTAGTCCTAGCACTCAGGAGCCTGAGCCAGGAGGATTGCTGTGAGTTCAAGGCCAGCCTACACTGTATAGCAAGAAAAATCCAAAATTTAAAAAGTGTTCAGCCAATAAAATCTATGAAAATATTCCAAAATTTAAAAAACAATTTGAAGTACTTCTGGTTACAACATTTTGGATAAGGGATATTCAACATTCAACACGTAGTTCAGCACTGATAGTTCACTCTTCAATTTACACAGTAACACAGTACATATAACTGCTTGCATCTGAATCGATTCCATGAAGTTCATCTATCAATTTTTTCATTGATAAAAATTTTCCTTTTCTCTAGTTATCTTTTTAAGAATCATTTCCACATTTTCTTGGTGTCAAAATCTATATATTCCATCCTACCAATTAAAGGATAATAGAGGAATTAAGAACATAAAATGGTGAAATATTTTAACACTATACCATAGTGATAGTGATTAAAAACACATGGAAAACCCTCCATTTAGGAGGGTGGATATAGTGTTCTCATAATGATAATAAAATCTTTGTACTTGAAAAGTGAATGGCAATTCAAGCACATTTACCAGAAACAGAATGTTTTTGCACATGGCATTCCAGTATAAAGAAATGTTACCGAGGCTGGAAAGTAAAACCTCAAGATTCTCAATTTCTTGTTTTGATAACTTATGAGATATTTTATTTGTCCTTGCTTCTGTACACTTGTATAATATTATAAAGCACTTTACAGAAGTATATATATATATATATATGTATATAAAATCTCACTCAGTTCTCATAATTTATAACTAGCTATCAGATGCCTTAAGAGATTAACAAAGA
Source organism: Chinchilla lanigera (assembly GCF_000276665.1). Classification (NCBI taxonomy): domain Eukaryota; kingdom Metazoa; phylum Chordata; class Mammalia; order Rodentia; family Chinchillidae; genus Chinchilla; species Chinchilla lanigera. The sequence goes on from NW_004955449.1 coordinate 5,707,395, forward strand.
ACAACTCAGCCCACAGCTTGGCAACATGTTAAGATACAGGCTGTGATTTGGTGTCTCTGGCCCAGGAGGAGAAATTATGTTTCTAAGGTCCCCTCACGATACTGATCCCATTAGACTGTAGACCATATTCTGCCACTAGTAAGGTGTCAGGGCAAAGTAATATGGGTAATTCCATCCTTCTTATACTCGCCACGTGCAAGGTACGTTGGTAAACATTTTATGATATTTCACAATGCAGTGTAAATCAATGATTTCTAATCTTTATAGTAATCATCAGAGTCAGGGCTAGTAAAATAATAGCTAGAGACAATGCTTCTCATCCAAATCTCGCTATCTGATATAATTTTACACTTACTTACTGGTAGAAAGGAAGTGAGCAGAATTTACATGTGACACTTTTGGAATGCTGCCTCTAAGTAAATGTGAGAGTTTATCTCATTCCTTCTACCTTCAGCTCTGAGATGGAAGTTTCTGCTGAGTAAAGGGCTCCCCTGTCAGGGCTCCCCTGTCAGCCCTGGTCTGCTTACTTCTGGATTGTATGTATAAGACAAATAAATTCCTATCATTTCACCCATATTTAAGCTAATAAATATATAATAGCATAGCCTACATTCTAATAAATACAACAAGGTAAATATCAGTTGTTTTATAGGCAAAGAAACAGTCTCATAGAAATAATATATTGAAAGGGACCCAGGTGGTAAGTAGAGCAGATGGGATTCGACCCCAGGCCATCCAGGCTCTTGCATTATTACCTTCCCCTGGAGTACAAAAAATGAGTAATGAAAGAAAAACATCATGGGCATTTGAAATTGATTCCCTATTTCCAGGTAATGAGTCATTACCTGAAAACATTGTGTACTAGGTTAAGAAAAGACCTCAAGATCCAGTTTAATCTACAGAACAATCCACACAATCCACATGTCCAGATGGGTAACCAGGTCTCTTACTGTTAAAGAGCTCATGTTTACTTCCTGCATTATTTTCTTGGTTAATAGCTACTGTATCAATTTTCTTTCTCTCTCTCTCTCTCTCTCTCTCTCTCTCTCTCTCTCTCTCTCTCTCTCTCTGCATCTGCTATGGACTGAACTGTGTTCCTCTAAATTCATATGTTCATATGGCTCCAACATGGCTGTTTTTGACAGTCCATGAGAAAGTAATTAAGGTTAAGTAAGGTCATCGTGGTGAACCCCTAAATCAATAGGGTTGGTCACGCTATAAGAAGAAAATAATGTTTGTAGAAGACTAGATTTAGCCAGTAAACCAGGTGGGTGTTAAATGGTTAAATAGAGACAGAGATATGGGTACATATACATCATAGATGTTATTTTTATCAAGACAGTAGGTACTTGTGGCTGAATGAATATTTTCTTTGCATTAATCATTATTTTGATTTAACAAAAGAACGTGAATCATAGAAGTTATTGCAGGCTTTTTTTTTTTCATCATCAGAGATGTGAAAAGTGTGTGAGTTTTTACCTGAAGTCAGCATCTTAGAGGCAAAATTTCATTTTTTGCTATTTCATCAAAATTCCCTCCTAGTTTTCATAAAGGTCAACTGATACAAATAATTGCTATGGGAGATAATCTAAGAGACATGCTGTCTTCTACACATGTTAAATCTCAAATGCATGGATCTGTAGATGATACAGGGAAATACCAAAAAGGGAGCTCTTGAATCAGGTTAATATGTATATTAATAATGCCATATAACATTGTAAATCCTCCTAGGAAATTACTTTCACTAAAACTATGCTAAAATATTAAATATGAGTTATATTTAACACTTTATGCCTTCTTATCTTGAGGATTTATTGTAAGAAATAGGCTTAAAAATACTTTCATGCCTGCAGTGTTACACTGGAAATGTTACCAGTTTGTCAGCCCTGAGATCCATCTATAAGTTCCACATGCTATTTTTTCCTTGAAGATGTAGTCCAAGGGAGAGAAACAATACTTCTTTCTGGGAATGCTCAACACATTTCTGCCACATGAGAATGAGGAGACCCCACCAGTACCTTCTCACCTTGGTTTTTGGGAAACTAATATCTAACCCTAAAGTTCAAACGTAGCCCCTAGATCACCTCTCAACATCTTGGCTGATTTCCCCTTTCATGTGTAACTTTAAATGTTTACTATCTCTACAGTCATAATGTTATATAAACATTTCAAGTCCCTCTAGGAAACATTCAACTGTGTAATTTAAATCAGTTAATAGAAATAAAATCAATTCAGGAAGATAATCTATAGTTTAAAATTAATACACACTATAAAGTAACCCAGAATGCAAAGATGTATTTCACATCTTATGAGTTGCAACACTGTACAAATAAATTGTGCTTATTTGTCTCTCAGCTTGAAGATGCTGCTGGTCAGTGGTGAGCAGCCTTCAGTACTCCTGAACGCAAGAGGTGCCTTTCCTCCCCTAACGGGCCAGCAGCACGGCTACAAATCTACAAAGCAGAGCAGCACACACACAAACACACATCCCACCCCCACCCCAGAGGCCTGTGGCATCTGCATTAGCTTTGAAAGCTCTTGTGATGTGAAAATGTAATTTGGGCTTGACCCCAAGGCATCTAATAAAGAAGCGGCCTTTCATATTGATCAGGCTTTCAAAAGGATGCTGGTCTTCTAGACCTGGCCTAGTATGTGCCTTCAGCACTTTCCACAATCAATTCAGAGAGTAACTTGTAGATCTGCAGAGAATATCTAAGTAGCAGGAGATCCTTGGAGATGGGCCCTGAGGTCAAAGGACCTCTGCGAGGCTTTAATCATAGAAACGAAAAGAAGGAAATGGAGTGGCATTTTCATGCCTTGTGAAACCTTCAGCCAACGGTCCTCTACTTGCTCTGCCTCTCCTAGGCTGAGGGCTCCACACAGGCCTGAGTGCCAGCGGCACAGGGCTGTGGGTCCCAAGAGGGACAAACGAGGAGCTTGAAAACCCAGTTACCCTATCGGTTCTGATGCGGGTGCTCCTCTACACAGTGAGAGTTCCTGGAAAGTCAAACTAATCAGCCCCACACTTCAAAGAGGAAGTAGGAATAAAGAAACCAGATAAAGAAAAGACTGTGAAAGAGTCAGGTAGGAAGACCCAGGGCGGGGGTAGAACCGTGAGAATGCTAACACAGGAGAGAGAAAAGTGCTCATGAGGGAGAGGGGCTACTAAGAAGCACAAAATCAGTCAAGGGATAATTTAGGAAGGCGATTTACAACATATGACAAAGGATGCATCACCCTAACATGGAGGTCATAAGACTAATTGCAATATTTAAATATGAAATGAGGAAAATGGGGAGAAGATACAAACAGGCAACATGTTAAATGAAAATGTACACGACCAATATATGTTCTACTGTGTTAAAATTACAGATTAAAACTAAACAGTTTTTTTTTCCTTACTTTTTACTGCAGTGTCTGGCAAATATTTCAAAAGGCTAGTACCCTGTTTACAAAAGTCATCACTGTTTACAAAAACCAATGCTCTGGAACCAAACAACTGATCATGACCAAGTGGATGCAGAGACAGAAATAAGGACCCAGCTGTTCTCTACTAAACCATATATTAAAGACATTTTTGTCTGAGAAAATAGTTATTTTTTTGAAATGTCCCTTATGTTACCAGGTAAAGGATATTTTTTTTGTTGTTTTGTTTCTTTCCAGTACTGGGAGTCAAACTCAGACCTTGTGCTTGGAAGGTAGGCGCTGTGCCGCTGAGCTAAATCCCCAGCCCCTCAGGTAAAGGATTTACTGCTGTTACTTTTAAATAAACTCATATTTAAAACATGCCTCAGCTTTAATTTCTAATGTATCAACGCCAATAGACACATGACGACAGCTGACATCCACAATAGGAACAAAAGCTCTTTAGATCCCGTGTCATTGTTACAGGAGTAAGAAGTTCTGAAATCAGAAGTCTCATAACCACGGTGCAAGGATGGTCAATTAACAAACAGAAAGGGGTGCAAGTCTCTGACAGAGACCACGTGGAAGAGAGGTGTCCCAGGTGACTCCCAGCATGGCTGTTATGTGGGGCAGAGATACACTTTGTGCTTTAAGTCCCTGTTCTGCTGGCTTTGTTGGCTACATTGCTGCTTCAGCTTAGCCTTCATCGTGTTCCTTCTATGTGGCCACGGAGACACAGATCTGGAAGAGCCTGGTTTTCAACCAGAACTGTAAATACAGTCCCATAGGCAACAGGCAGCAAGTGCAACCATGAGCAAATAGTTTGCATGCTCAGTTTGATGCACCTCTTCCTCAGTCTTCTCAGCAAGAAGTCAACATGAGTGCCAGGAATCCTAAAGCCAGAGTCAAATCAGGCTGAGAGGGGGAAGACTCTTTTTGCTGAGGTGGCAATGTAGTACGTTAACTAGACAATCTTTACCTGTGGAACAGAACAAGAGTTGCTCTTTGAAGCAATTCAGCCTAAGCAATGGTCAACATTTTCATGGACCATCAATTTTTGAAATGAATTTACCTTGAACTAAGGTCTATCTACTTAAAAATCATCTCCCTGTGGACATTTTAAGGAAGTTATATAAGAAAAGAGCAAAAAGCCATTTCTTTCTCTTTTCTAAAAATACTGAAAGACTCTAGACTTTTCCTGTGTATGAAATTGACTTGCCTTTGAAAGTGTTACCACCATATCTGTGAACCACATCTGAAAGCCTAAGAGGAATAGGTCATATTATGTGAATCACACGTCCAAATATATTATGTACCAACAATTCCGTATTTTCTAAATGTATATCCAAAAAGAAACAGCCAGTAATCCAGAAAAGGCCATAGAAGACATATATTTCATGTGAGTGAATGTTTAAAAAAGTTTTATTATTTGACTGTGCTGCAGGAAATTCAGATTCCTGCAAAATAGCCAACCCCCTACCATGCAAATTTATATGAATAGAAAATAACTGTCTCTAAAAAATGCAGAGGAATCTCAAAGTCCATAAATTTTCTTTACTTTCTCAATCCGTGCAGTAACTGAAGGAGTACATGATACAGAAGAGAGAACCAGAAATGATGTCGGAGGCCTGCTCTCCCAGGGCGTTAGGACCCTTAACCAGCTGGGTGACACTAGCTGAGTCAATTCACCCACCTGACTGCTGCTGTGTGAAATAAGGAATTGGGCTGACTAACTCCTAGAATTCCTTTTAGCCCTATTTCTCACTACCTTCTTTGCCACCTTCTTTGTTTTTCAAACAAGACAAATTCTCATTCACTATGCTCTGACCATGGTGCTGATTCCAACACCGAGAGGAAACCCAACCTCTAAAAAGATCTCCGTTTTTCTTCTTTCTGTACAGACCTTATTTATCCACTGTAATTTAGACTCTTTGAATCACTGATGAAATTAAGTCACCTTTATAAACAATCAGAGAATTATTAGTAATCAGGACAATAACATCATTCAATTTTGTGATGTTTAAAAAAAACTCATATGTGAGTAACTGTTTCCCAATAGGTCCTCTATCTGCAAAGCTCGTTTTATATTATGTTTGATATTAAAGATTCAAATTTTCTAAACTCAACACTGATGAAAATTTGATGGCATTTTAATTAAGGGCAATAATTACCTCTTCTTTCCTTACAGCCACTTTCATATATTAAAATTCAATAGGCAGTCACAACTTGGTTTTTCACTTCTCAATCCTAATAAGGTAACTGATCAAACTATGCCCTTTATATTAGTGGTGTATCCTAATATTCTATTATCTTCTAGTTAGGATGGAGAAATTGGCCTCTGAGTTGCTGAGTTAATTACAAAGAATTGATCTCCAGGCAGCTAAATTTTGATCATTAGTTTCTGATTTTAATCAAGTCTATCTTTCTGTTTTCTCAGCTTCTTAGCCTGCCAAAATGTGTAATCACTTTTCGGGTCGGGGAGGAGCTCCAAGATACAAGTAGCATAGATTAATGCAACTGAAATATATCTCAATGCTGAACTGGCAATATAGGAAAGGTTTGTTTAATATAAGATAAAGCTTCCCTCTCAGTGAATAAAAATCTTAGAACCAATGACAGAGATTGGATGATTAATGAAAGTGGCATGATACTGAAAAATCTAATCTTAAATTATTCCTCTATTTACCTGGAAACAAGAATCAGAAGGTCAACTAGCCACAGAATATCACTGACCAATTTATATCTATGCAGTAGAATATACCACATAGAATCAGGTCTCATTTTACTGTTTGTTGTATTTCTAGAATGCTCCTTTAGTTTGTGTACTCCAGCACCTAATGAATTTCTGAATTTAGTAATATCTAGAATATTAATGCATCATTGTTTACTTTCTTAGTTTGACTCACACACTCTGTAATGGGGTTGCCCTTGTTACTTGACAAATGTCTGGTTTTTCAGGCACAGACTATCAATTATACAATGTCCTGTGCAAGCAAGTGAAAAGCAAGGTTATTATTGTATTAGATATTTTTCTTGTACTAGGAATCGAATATTGTATTAGACAATGGCAATACTGGGAGAGTTCATGAACTTGAACCAAGCTAACCTATCAACCTCCAGACTAATGTACACATGTGATTTCACAACTTTAACATTATGAACCATGACTGAACACATGCATAAGGCAACCTTTAAATGGGAAAAGCCATGAGCCAATGACATTTTACTTGCTCCAATATAAACAACTTTAGTAAATGAACTGAGAAAGCACATTATTCTGGAATCACTGGGAAATATAATCTGGAAAACACATATCAAGCTAACATGTAATTACCATTTAAATAGATGTCAGTGAGTTAAATGACCATGCTATTTTAGATCTTCAATTAAAGTTTATAAAATATTCTAATTAAAGGGGTTTGGTACCATAAAAATATTTTCAGCTCTGTAAGGTCCTCCTACTCAGTTTGGATTGTTTAAATGTCACTAGTCACTTATGCAATAAATGCACGTTTTATAATGTAAATGGTATAAATCACTAATTTAGCTTCTGATTCTAGAACATATATTCTAAAAGAATTGCCCCACCTTTCATATACTATTGGTTACAAAGAGAAGTAAGACACGTCTTTTACCTATAATAATAGGATTGCATTACATGGAGGTACTATTTCAGTGAAAAAAATTTAATTCAAGATGAAAAAGATTTCACTCATGGTAACATCAACCTTTTTTATAATGGAACTCACTGTAATTTTGTTCTTGGGGGAAGAAAGAGGACATCCAAGAAGCAGAACATGATGGTCTAAATAGGAAGGAATAAGAACTATCAGAATATAGGGGGAATTGGCGCTGTAATAAGCTCCAAAAGTTACAGGATGGGGCTGGGTTGGCTGTACCATGGATTCTCTTAAATGACAGCACTTTAAAAATAGTGTAAAAATAATCAAACCTAATATCGGGACAACTGAATTTCTTATATATTTTCATTTATTCATTCAATAAAATTCACTTACCCAGCACCTGCTCTGTGCCAGGCAGTGTTGCTGGTGCCAGGGATGCAGGAGTGAATGGAAGAGATAGGAAATCATTACTCTCACAGAGCAGATTCTCCAATAGGGAGATAGTTAACAAACAAACAGGCAAAAGCACACAGTGTGTTATACCTGAAGAGGACAAGCACTGCAAATGTTGCAGGAGAAATACTCTGCTAAGTCCGGGCTGTGCAGGGGATGGGGTGGTCACAGAACCACCAGGAAAGGTTCATGAATGGTGACTTGAAGGAAATCATTCTATTATTGTAACATTCACTTTTTTGTATGACTAATTACTTTCTAGTTTCTACCTTTATATGTAAAAAAGAAAGCCACCCACACAGCAGGGGAAAAGGCATGAATAAGAGGAGAAGAGAGGGAAATATGGCCCTGAATTGGCAAAAACTTCACCATGGCTTCCTGCATCTGTAAGTCTGTGTATCATTGAGTTTTTAATCACATCTGTAGGTGCAGGCCTTACTAATTCCATTGATGGGTCCTGGGACAATCATTTAGATGAGGGTAATGAGATGTAGGTATTGGGAGCTGGGGGGTCTTTCAGAAAACTGATGTTCTCTGCCAAAGAGGAGAATGGAAAAAAGAATACTGCAGATGAGTCGCCTGTCTGTCTGCACAAACTTCTTAACTGCTTTTCATTTGACATCTTGTCAGTTTTAAAAAAGTGTAATTTTTCTGTTTCAATTCTCTGCTGTATAAAGTGGCCACAATGATTATCATCAGAGGTTTTATAAAACTTCAGATGTAAACAGGCAAGAACTTTAAGAGTGAAAGCAATGTAGGAATGAAAGTCATTGATTTTATTCCTCAGATGACCTCAATCACAATGTATCTCGATAACAAAAGACAACAAAGTGAATAACAGAAAAATGAATTGAGACATTGTACAGATAATAAAACCAGGGTTCTGAGGCTGTGGTTTTTACACTGAAGATACTACGAATGAATAGTTAATCCTCAATCTGTTTAACCAACACGGCTCTCCCTATCTTGTACATTCTTCTGATACAATCCTACATGTTCATCCAGACCCATTATGATGACCCCCTAAGCTATGTCTCAGAATAACCAGGGGTACATAACTCCATGCAGTGGCTGTCATTCCTGGGAAGCACGTAATCAAATGCTATACATTCATAAAGGTGATGATCTCAACTAAGGATGCATATCAGAACTGATTTTTAAAAAATCTTACAGATATCTGGGATGAGATCCAGATCTACTAAAATAGAGCCTTTGTGAGGGTCAGTGTTCAGTTACGTGCCTATTTAAACCAAATTCCCAGGGGACTCTGAGCTGCACAGGTAAGCTCAGGTGACCTTACCACCTCTGAGCAATAAGCTGCTGAAGTTGTAACACCTGCAAGACATAATGTGTCAAGGGAGGAATTCGACAGAAGAGCAGTTTGTCACCACCTAGCTTAGCTGCTCAGCATGTTCCTGTCCTTCTATGAATAGGATTCAGGGTCCAAGTATCTGCCACTTCATGCGACTTGACAGGCAGGAGAAAAGAAAGTGAGATGTGGACTGTGATTTTACTGTTTATTTTAATAATCACGCTGTCTAGAATGAGAGCCACACTGGCCAAATTTCTGAGATATGGGACACTGAATGGTACTGGTAGCAGTAGGCTTGTTTCTCCCAGTATAAACAGAGCAGCTTTATCAATCCTCACAAAGTTGCTTGCCCTTTTTCTTTAGTTGCCTATACCAATATTATTCTCTTTTTTTCTCCCTGAAAGCCTGAAGTCCATTTTAAGCTAAGCATACTATCTCCATTTAAAAACACAAATGACATTTCTCGGCCTTCTTTCAGATAGGTAGGAGCTAGTGACTCAGTTCGCATCTATGAAGTGGAAATGATATATGGGATGGTGACAGCAGCTGGTAAATAACAAATGACTTGGCTGGAGCATAACTTTCTTTCCTCTCTATTTTGGTGGGGGACTGTCTCACTTATGCAGTGTGCAGAGTTCCAGCAGCCAACTTGCACCAGGAAATATTCTGGAAGATGGAAGTCATGTACTAGCCTAGTAGACAGAAAGACAGTTTCCTGTCTCTTAATCACATAAGAAACCATCGTATCAGTATTCAGATTTCTTTGACATGAGAGAGAACTTTTTTCTTGTTTAAGCCATCACAAGTGATTGATAGATTGCAATATGCTCCAAATGTAATCCTTATGTAACAGAGAGAAATATAAGGGACATATCAAGCCAAGGAGAGATTTCAGTGGCACCCAGTGCCCAACCTGTGAATTTCTAATTTACCGATCTTGCTTCCAATATCCTTAAAAGGTATGTTGTGCATGTACTGCTTTAAGTTTATAAAGATTTATTAGCATTTCAACCCCATGTGCTGAAGCAATGCAACAATTTATGAAGAATAATAAGGACAAAATATTAGAATTAAAAATGGACAGCACTGCATGAACTAGAGCACTACCCAAGGGGGAGTCTTTTGAAGATGACACCAACATGTCTGGCTTGGTTGAGTGCTGCAGATGGGAGTTCAGAGGAAGAATAATGGGAAAAGGAAGATGATGGATTTGGTCTGGAACTTGAGAAGCTCTGAGATGCCTATGGGATGCATTGTAAGGACCAGAAGGAAGTCAGACAACGGGCTGGGAATCCAGGCTCACCTGTTCTGCATTTCAAACATATTTGATGATTTCACACACCAATTATCCAATAAAGCCCAGGCTCCTTACCATGAGTTCAAGGTAATTTACAGTCTGGCCCCAACCTAACTTTTTAGACACATTTCTTACCATCCCTCTGCTTAGAAGGCCCAACCAATACAAAAATTACTCATGAGTCACACATAACGTGTTTTACCCAAGTAAGCTTCACAGAAACCCCTCCTGCAAGAATATTTCCTTGACAACAAGTGTCCATTTTCCTGCAAATATCTGATTACTTGTCTGCCTCCCTGCTAGAGAGAACTCTCCGAGGGCTGCACCAGTCATCTTGGATATAGCACTGCAAAATTGATCCATGCTCCAATACTTGATTAATTAAGAGAGGCTGGCACTCGATGCTGCTGTATTTTTGCTTATTCTGTTTTCCCTATCTGGAACACAGAAAGGAATCAAAGATGACCCTGAGTTGTCAGGGCTTGGTCAAAAAATACCTAGTGGCTTTTTATTTGGGGAGACTAGATAAGAAAAAGCAAAAAATTAGCCAACAGTTAACAGAAGTAGAGAACTTTTATATAAGGAAAAAAGGAAACAAATACACTGTAATAACTTGTATTGCATGTGGCAAAATACACTGAGTGTAGAATCAATGGCTCGCATTGCGTAAAGGCAGGCAGGAGCACGAAGTGGAAGAAAGCACCAGTATTCAAGGGGCGGGCCTGGGCTGGGTGAAGAAAAGTGCCGCAGGAAACCCCTGCAGGCCACCAGAACACAGGAGCCCCTCTGCTGTGCTCACAGAACAGCATCCTTGGAGCTCAGTGCTGCGCTACTTCCTTGTTCTCCACCGTGCATCAAGAAACCAGCCATGGGCACTGCCAGTGAGGTCTGGGGTTTGCCTACCTAAAAGATGTTCTAAACATCACCTGGACCCCACTGGCCACCCACTGATTAAATACAGCAGATCTCAATCTAGAAATGTCTTGCAATAGAACAGAAAATAAAACATGGTAACCTACAGTGTTGAAAACAGAGAAGGCTTACCTGTGTCATCTGTGAACATTGTGACACACTCTTATTTTTGCTGACAACTAACCATCGTGTATAAATTACCTTTTAATTATCATGATATGGTCCAATAAAAGCACCAGATCTGTGCTGTTAACCTTATGAAATACAACGGAGAACAGCTTTGAGCCCCTGGGGAACAATGTCTCCATAGTTTCCCCACATCTCTCAGCCCTTTTATAGGATTGCAGAACACACCAAGAAAGGGGACCCTGAAAGGGAAGCTTAGTCCCACCCAATCTCACTCCAGAGTAAATCACTTGTCAGTGTTGGTTCTCAATGCAGGTGCATCAAGAGACACAGTGAAAGCGAGTATTATAAAGTAGTCATGCTCCTTGGTATTTGTCCAAGTGAGTTGAAAACTTAGGTCCATACAAAAACCTACACAAAATGTTTACAGCCACTTTTTCACAATTGCCAAAACATTAAAGGAACTAAGAGGTTAGGTTGATAAAATATCTACACAATTCTACACAATAGAATATTATGAGATTTAAAAAAAAAAAAGAGGTATCAATCCATGAAAAGACATGGAAGAAACTTAAGTGCATATTGCTAAGTAAAACAAGTCAATTTGAAAAGTTTATACACTATCTAATTCCAGCTATACAACATTTGTGAGAAGACAAAACATGGAGGCAGTAAATAAATCAGCTGTCAGACACGGGGGGGTACAGCAGAGGGGATTTTGAGGACCATCATACTATTCTGTATGATAGTGTAAGTGTGGCTACATGCCACCCTATAGAATGCACAACAAGAGTGAACCCTAATGTAAATGATGGGCTTTCATCAGTAGTATTTTTAAATTGGCTCCTCAATTGTAACAGAAGTACCAAACTAATACTGCAAGATGTTAGTAAGGGGTAAAATTACTAGGTGTGGTACGGTAGTAGGGGTACAAGTCTTTGTACTTTCCATTCAATCTTTCTCTAAATCTAAAGCTGCTCCAAAAATACATATACAGTCTACTATTTTTTTAAAAAAGAAATTACCTTAAAATGTCTAAACCATTTAATAAGAAACTTAGAAGAGTGCTTGCTAACACAACTTAGAAAATAGTAAACTATGATAACTCAGAGTGTAATTTTGTGAGCTAAGGCTGGTCTCAAAGTGTAGCTCTTTTACTTACTGGCTGCATAATCTTGAACGTGTGACACAAAGTCTCTGTTTCATTTCAGTGAGAATTTTTTTTATTGCTACTCTACGTCAGTCACTGTTGCAGGTATGTGGTGCATAGCCATGAGCACATAAAGATACTTGACCTCATAGAAACAATAAAATAAAAATAATTAAGTAAAAATGAACCACCAGATAAAATAAATTATATAGCACGTGAGGTAAGGAATGTTGCAGAAAGAAAGGGGAGCAGGTTAAGGAGGATCAAGGTTTTTAGGATGGGCTAAGGAGTAATTTCATCACCTACTAACAGGTATACAAAACTTCTAATTATGTGAGAGTGTTGTGTTCCATTCAATCTCATATAGAAATGCTTTAATAAATAGTGCTGGGCACAGAGAAAACGCCTAGTCAGCAAAGGTGGCCTCTTATTACTGCATTTATTGCTAAGCAAGCACTTAAGTAAGTGGCTGTAAATTATATGTTATCATACCCGCCATATTTCAGTTCCTAAGATTTTCTTGAAATGCTAACCATGGGAAGTCCAAAATGTAAATCTTAGGTAGAAGACAACATATACTTCTGGAAAATTAAACAGTTCTAGAATTTGCATTTGTTTACTAACAAAAGCCAAACTCCATTTACATTTCTATTCACCTCTCTCAAGAAATCTCATACGTGATGCTGATGTGGAGGAGGCCTAGAAAAGACTGTGACAGCTGTGTTTGTGTAGACGAGGCCTGGCTGCAAAGAACAGAGACATTCAAAGAAACGGGAGCTTGGGAACAGGTAAGCACGTCAGCAGAGGTGGTCACCTGTTACGTAAGAGGTGATCCAGGGCAGCTATGTGGGTGCCACCAGGTCATCAGCGACCTGAGCTCCTGGCAGCTCACTGCCCTGCTACTCCTGCAGTCTGGGCTTGGGCCCTGCAGTCGGAGAAGGGCAGCAGAGCCTTTCTATCTGCATGGGAAGAGTAGGAAGTGATAAGCACGGGCCTCTCACCTGCCTCCAACAAGACTAGCACACCCCTCCACCATCCCTCATGTTCTGCTAGCCCTTGGCCACGCTGAGGTAGGGCTCATTTAGCAGGAGCTTCGCATTCAGCTAAGAACCGGGGGAAAGTGCTCTCGGTGCACAGCTCTGGTGGCAATGCAGAATCCTGCCCCTCTGCAAGATCTTACGCAGGTGCTGGGAGGCAAGGGGCTGTGGCTGCAGTTGCTGACTTGGTACTGAAAAGCAGCTCCTCCCTCCCTTTCTGCCAGTGATCTAAGTTCCATCCAGAACAAACAAGAAAACATCCCAATAAATCTTAAAGCTGAAGAAAGATTGAGTTTTTAAAAAGTTTGCCTTACATATAATATTATAAGAAAACTTAAGTCAATTATGGTGAATCCACATAATGGCTTTGTAATGTAGCTCTTGAAATAATATTATCAAATATTACTTAAAGGAATGCAGAAATATTTATTTTGTAATAAATGAAAAGACAAGGTAAATATAATGTGGACTATGCAACATATATATATATGAATGATAGTAATCAATATAAATTTTTGCAGCTTCCAAAATTTCTACATACAAAATATGTTGGCTTTAAAATTATAATTTCTTAAAATTCTGCATTCTGGTAGCAGTTTTAAACTGACTGCCTTTGTTTTTTCTTATGATCTTTTGCATTTTAAAATTATAATTTTTAATTGTAGAGAATTTCAAAAGTATAAAAGCTGGGAATCACCAAGCTAGTAAAGCATTTAAAAATACTATCATTTTAACTTTGGAAAAGGAAAAAATCACCTTCAAGTGTTTAAGTGGATGATAGTGTAGAAGAATTAATAAAAATCAGTAGCTCAAAAGCATCAAGTTTTCAAAGGAAGAAAACAAACGTGCTAAATAATTGTGAAATCTTAGTAGTCTCCTAAAGATTCAAACTGAAGCAGGTCCTATCTGTACCAAGAAACTAAAGTCCTAACAATACACTCCATTCTCATTCAATTCTGAGCTTTCTTTTATTACTGTAGTATTTTTTTTTTTAATCCTTGTATCTTATTTTGATTCTGTTGGTCATGCCCTCTGAGTCTTCAGTACTGTAGCTATTCAGTTTCTACTGTATGGCGGCGGAATATTTGGCAAGAGGCTCCAAAGACTTCCCAACTTGTCTGCTTCCAAGGGAGCCTGGGCTGATGGACCCCTACATTCTGGATCTAGCTTTCCTTCCAGGATCTTGGTTACTACAGCTGCTTCCTTCAGACACTGCCAGGGATTCTCTTCCTTTTACAGCCAGTCCTTCTCCCCTGGCTTGATTTATTTAATTGTGCAATATATTAGCCAAAAGGAACCACTGTGTGAGGTCCAGAAATAACTTAAGATAAAACATAACAAAAGATGTGAAACACACCAGCTCCCAAATGTTTTTTAAGTTGATAATAAAAAGGTATATTACAGTTAGAAAAACAAAAGCCAAGTTTAGAGGAATGAGGAATCATATATAATTTTTAAAAACAGAGCCAGCCAGGAATGGTGCACCAGGGCTCTAGGACCTCAACTGAAGATAATAACAGAGAACCCAGTTACTGTAATAGCCTGTCCTGACATTTTGCCAACTCTTTTATTAAAGAACAGAATACTTTTATTTATAAGAAACAGCAATCTATCTGCAAGCCAATTAATTTTCATAAATCTTTTGGTAAAAAGTTTAAAATTGTGCTCTGATGCTTAACAATATAATACAAAAAGATATAATAAGTGGACCAAAATGCAGCCACACCATAACATTTTCCATTCAGTACAGCTGCACGCAGACTTCCACACAGACATCTGTAGGCATCCCAGCGGGGGGCCCGGCAGCATTAAGGCTTCTGTATCTTGTTACTTCGTGTATTTGGCTCTCTGCAGGGATTCTAGTTTTCAAAGGTGCTGATGATTCTTAGCTAAATGCCCCTGACAACTTTATACTGCTTGCCCTTAATGCATGAACGAAAAATGAAATCCAATTCTAAATCTGAGGAGTGGAAATGTCAGGATTAAATCTGCTCTTGGAAAACAATAACCCTCTGAGCTACTAACAAAGCACTGGAAGAAATACAAGCAGAGGATAAGATATGTGAAGCACTTTCCATTACCCCAAGTGAGGAGGAAGGTTTTGTCAGATGAAGATGAAAAATGTGAACCGCTGGGCTTCTTTCCATTATTGCCCATAATTTAACCTGTCTACAAGTGGTACGTTTGGTATTTGGGAAATTATTTATAATTTCCTCATTTAATATACTATGTAATTCTCTAGCTGTCAATGTACCAGGTAATCTTAATCCTTAATTGAAAAGATATGCTAGTTTACGGCCATACCACCCTGAACACGCCCGATCTCGTCTGAAATGATATGCTAATCTTCATTTCAATTAAAAAATGTAACTAAGGACATTAATGAGACCAAATTTAAATATGCCTTTTTCTAGCATGCTCACTGTTACAATACACCTACTCATGGATTTGGCTTCTCTTGTTCCTTTCTTTGCTTGAGTCACATCTGCATCTTCCCAAGACACCACACATATACTGCAGGGCGGCCAGGATTAAGGAGCAATCGAAGTTTTCCTGGCTGCATACAAAGCCTACGCCTGGCCACCACTCCATACAGGAACTCCTATAGATTTACTGTCAGGCATAAAATGTACCCATCTTTGTCTTGCTACATTGAAACCCGGAGCTATTTCCAGATGCCATGCCTCTGGGTCCAACCATCAAACCTCAACGTGTCCAAGGTGCATGCTCTAGGAGAGAGATGGTCAATGTTGAAATTCCTTCTAGCTCCAAAATTTTCTTCCTAGGATGTGACAAACTGATTTTTTAAAAGGGAAGGACACAGATGAATTTTTCTTTCAAAAAGATTCAGCTCTAAACTGAGACAAAATGGAAATGGTAAAAAAACACAATGTGATAGTGACAGACTGTGTGAAACCTTCAGAGAAAATGGATGCCCAGTGACAGTGACAATGCCCCTACTGTCTTTCCCACGGAGAAGACGAGCTATTCCAAAGTTTCCTTATAAATCCCACAAACATATTTGAAAAGTCACAGGTACTGGTCCAGATATATTCTAAACAAATGTATTCTTATCATATGTTTATTTTTTAACAGTGTTTGGAATACTTATAAAGATGTTTTACTTCCCGCCTCCTGGGGGTGAGGGGTAAAAGGAAAACCTCACTGCGGCATGGCATTACAAGTTACACAAGGTAAAAATGTTGGCAGGATCCTTGTAAAAAGAGGGAGGGAAAGAACCTACGTCATTAGATGATAATTAAGCTGGCATGCTCTGGTAAACACATTACAAGGTTCTCTCAAATCTGTTTCATCTGGGGAGGGAGGACAAAGAGGGCAACTCCTTTAAGGGAAGCAAGTAGAATTGATTATAGTGTCTTTAGAGCCCACCCCGGTGCTCCATCCATAGAGGCTGCTCGACAGATGTTCCTTGAATATTTCATAGTAAATGTCCCAGGCATCCATGTAAACATGTACAGAATTTTCAATTATATTCTGCAGTCATTGAAGAACCCATGTGTCTTTGCTGTTAAATTGGTGATAGAAAGCATATATTCACTACAAGCAGAGCATTTCTATGTTCTCATCCCATTTGAATCTTCTCCTCTAGTCAGTAAGAAATAATCTCACTTTCTTGACTTTGTGACATAGTGAAATACTCAGGCTCATGTTTTTCAGCTCTACCATAAAATATTCTACACCAAAAATGTTATTCATTTCTTTATCTATGCATTTTTTCATTTGAGTAATTGTCTTAATTGTATGTTGCATGTTCATTCTGTGCTAGTCTATCATGTCAGACATTAGGGCAATTCTAGAGACCAAGGCAAAATCCAGGTTTACAAAGAGTTCACAGCTCAGGTGTTAAAAAACAAAAGAAACAAAATCAGACAATATGGTAAAGCATGTATTACAATTAAGATAAGAAGCTAATGGAGCGTACACCAGAAAGATGAAAAATGGTAGCTGGGGATACATATCAACCTATCTTTAACACATATTAACCTGTCATTAATACATCTTATGCTCATTTTTCTAGTCAAGATGAAAATTTAAGATAAAAGAAGTAATATGATGAGTAATGTACGTTAGCATGATCCCATTATTTAAAACAATGTACATATATGCTGTTTATGTATGAAATATCTTCTACATAGTAGGAAGTACAGTGAAACCTTGGATTGCAAGTAACTTGTTCTGCAGGTAAGTGTTTCTCAAGACAAGCAAACATTTCTAATAAATTTTAACTTGATAAATGAGTGATGTCATGCAATATGAGTAGTATGTGATGCTAAACATCACATGATCATAACTGCACCAATAGTTTCTCTCTCCCCTTCTCTGTCCCTTTCTCTGTCTGTGTCTTTGTCTCTCTTGCTGCAGGATTATGGGTGACTGTTTCCCCACAGCAAGAGGTTAGGAAGGAGAGCTCATCTGCAGAGGAGGAAGAGAAAAAGGCAGAGGAATCCTTCCCTTCAAATGGGGTTAGGGAGATGTGGAAAATGTGGAAAACAGTGTGAAATTTTGTAGAAGGGTATCCCCTGAATAAGGCTGTACCAGTATGAGCAATGAATCAGTTTAATGACAACACAATGTTACATTTCTGTGAAATCCTCAAAAAGAGACAAATCAAGTGTCATTGGATGAATTCCTCAAAGTTGCATGACACGCAAAAGGTTCCCCTGAGCCAAAAAATAGCAGCGATTCCATTAGTGACAGTGAAAGTTATCCTACACAATGTCTGTCCTCTCTCTTGTCTCCCTCACACCAGCCACAAAGATTTTTAAACTATATGCAGGTTAATTTTTAAAAAATATTTTGTATTTTCTTTATTATACTGTATTATATTACAGTATTATAAACATTTTTATATGAATGTTTTTGGATTGTAAAAAGAATCACCTGAGTTTCTGTTATTTTTTATGGGGAAATTCACTTTGATATACAAATGCTTTCTAGTACAAGCATGTTACCAGAACGAATTATGCTTGCAAAACAAGATTTTACTGTACTTATCTCTATAAAGAAAAAAGCAGCAGTAGGAATTGGGGTGGAGAAAAAGCAAAGAGATTCATCATTTTTAATTTTCATGCTTTTCTGCACTATTTGATCATTTTCCCCATGAATATATAATTTGAAATTTAAAATGACTTTTTAAATGTGGAATAAAATCCAAAGAAAAGGAAAAGTAATGACAAATTAAATGCAAGATAATGACCATTAGTTTTTGAAGGTGAGCTCCAACTAGGAAAGCTAAAAAAGCTCAGAAAACAAACTCTGCCCTGTAGGATAAGAGACAATTATCCTTGGATTGGCTCCTACCTGCGCCTTTACTGGGGCACGAGCAGGCCCAGCAAGGACACTGTGGCCCTGGCCAGCTGTGCGCAGGCTCTGGATCCCAGCAAAGTGTTTCCTCTTTCATAGAGCATCAGGAGCCAAGTGTGGAGCAGAGGCTAAGAGGATCGCCTGAGATCTGAAGGAAGGGAGCACTCAGAAACCCACTCGGTATTTCTTACAGAACTGCTCTGAGTATGTTTTGACACACTAATAAGTGGCTAATAGGGGCCTCAAAAGTCTATTACACAGAGCACCCCAAATCTACTTCCTTAAGACTCACTCAAGGACCTAAAAGAGAAAACTTATTGTACAGATTAATTTATAATGTTTGCATTATTATTTGTATTGAATATAAATTATGGATGGGGCACCTAATTCTTACAATAAAGCCATTGGTGGGTCCAATTATCATCTAGTTTTACAGGTAAGGAAACTGAGGCACAGAGAAATTAAGTAACTTCTGACACATCAAACATCTATTAAACAGCAGAATAAGGACTTAAATCCAGCACACTGGCTAGTCTCAAAGTATACATGATATAATACCACATGCCACATCATCAGTTAAAAGTTTAAAAACTTCCACCAAAAAATGAAAGGACCTACTATAGTACAGCTTTGCTTTCTAAAAAGGCTTAGGGATCTTCTAGATAATAATCTATTGCGCTCATATAAGGGAACACTTGTTTTGTACCTTAGGATCTATGACTGCTTTGGAATAAGTAGTTGCCTGTATCAAAGTAGAATCTTTCTCCCTAACTGCCGGGGATCTGTTAAGGAGGAAAGGCCTACCAGACTTGATAAGTCTAAAAAAATTAACAAGACACACACAAGCAAAGACGTGCTTTCCTCCTCGAGGGCCAAATGCACACACCCTTGTTTATTAAGGGTTATGCACATGACTGTGTGCTAGCAACCTACAACAACTAGCTTAAGATGAGAAGGCCCAGGATCAAGTCTTGGCTATACTATGGATGTGTGAGGATGGGAACTTTGAGAAATTTTACTCCCTGGTCTCCAGATACTTCATCTACCACAGAGATGATCAATGAGAATGTATTGTCTGTGCTTTGTAAAAACAAACCATTCTATAAAGGCAGAATATAAGCATCAGGACCATTACTTATCTTGAAATGACAGGATTTGAAATATCATGACATAAAATAAACTTTTGTATAAAATTTCAAGACTAACTGATGGCCAGACCATATTTAGAGCTAGGCTTGCTCTGGTGTGTTCACAATGAATCAACCCTACGCTTCTATAGGTCTTGCCTTGTGAACTACAGCACGCATTCTTTAAATATACAGTTGGCTCACAAACCTTCATGACAGGCAGTACCTGTAATCTTAGCTTTAGCAGCGCCTTATTCCAATAACAAAAAACAAAACCTAAATCATTTTATACTATTTACATATGGCATTACTACACTGCTTTGTAATTTCTTTTCTTAGGCACTGATATCTTTACATTTCTGAGGTGCATGAAGAGTTTGAGTTTGAGTGTTTAGTAATTTAAAATGAAAGACTTTGACTTAAAATTCATTAGGACCGTTAAATATTGAGAGATTCTTTATATAGGATGGCTGATAATCGGCATCAATTCATCCCACTAGCCTTTCTTTCCAGCGTTATTATGGTGAAAGAAGGGGCCATCTGACAGTCATTCTCAAGCAGATGATTTCTAACTATTCACTGAAGAGAAATATTTTTCCATATCCCAGGGCATATTGGTAAGGCAGAGATTTATAAGCTCCAGTTCATTATTAGTTTTGGCAGGATTGTACCGCTACAGTTGTTAGCTTTGTTGGCATCAGATACTACTTTTCTGCTACAGTAGGCCACAGAAAAGACATCCTAGATTAGTTTTAAAAACCAGGGAAACCAAGAGGGGTAATGAATTAAAAACAGTCATATGGAGCTGATAAACCTAAGGAATGGATAATTGAAAACAATAATTCACAAATATTTAAGCTACTTAAAGAAGTATAACACACTAAAAAAGAAGTCCTTGGGCTGTATAATTTTAAAACAAGGTTTAAAAATCTTCTTTCCAAGAACTATAATCTTCCTAGGTGTTACAAGGAAAACAGTTCACCTGCACAAAAATGTCCTTATTTTGTGAATAGTTCCCTGATGCAATCAAGATAGCCATTACCTGCGTTAGAGCTATCTAATCGAAAAATGCCTCCCATCAAGAAAGGAGAGCAGCCACTGGAAATGGTAGCTGAGGGGAGCCCACTGGGGTGCAGCCTACATTTAGATCTCTCCCCTTTGGGGTTTCACTTGAAAATCAGTCATTTATAAACACATCACTGTATTCTATTTTTCTTGTGAGGGACTTGTAAACTTTCAAATGATTTTCTTTAGTTCTGGTAGCAGTACTGTTAAAAACCTTCCCCATATTTACCTTGTTTCCAATGACCCGGTAATGCTCCTAGCCAGTTACCTTTACAGAAGTCAGGCTTCAGGGGCTTATTCTTCACTCCGTGTACAAAGGGTGATAGAAAACTATGGTGCATAAATTTTAAAAACCTATTATGACAAAAGACACACTGCCATTAGCCCTCTTCAAAATACACTACTCCCACTCACTTCAAATACATTTATGCCATCATTCTTGCCACTTTTTGAAGTAGTTCTGAAGGTTCATGTTCATGAGTATTTCTTCAAGGTGTGATCACAAATACAATGAATGCTGCTGCTGAGTGCTGTCCAACAGAAAGGCAATCTCATAAAAATACTGTAATCTGTCCCCAGTCCCCTTTTTTCACCCGGTTTGGATCTGGGCAACTTTTGGTTCTTCCCTAAAGTCAAAATGAACATGAAAGATAAATATTTTGAATCAGTTCAGGTACACCAAAGAAGCCACAACAGTTCAACAAAAGACATTCATGAAAGAGGACTTCCAGAACTGCTTTGGAAAGTGTCAAAAATTGAGGGAGAGAAATGGCAATGCATTTTTTACTGTAAAAACTTTAAAAATTTAAATATTCAGTGCAGTCTTTCAAAAATCACACCTTGTATCTGAAAAGACACCCTGAATAAAGGCTGATGTGGGGACAAAGACATCTACAGAAAAAACAGCCAACACTTTGCCATAGAACTAAGACAGATGTCCTAGTTTATCTTTTCAACATGACTCTGCATTTACTGTCATAGAAACTAAACTGCATGTATGTGCAAGACTACGAGTTTGGAGCTTGTGAGATTGTGAAGCACGAGCAAGAGGAAAAAGAGTAGGATTCAGCTGAGATAGATGCAAGAGGTTCCTTCTGTTGTCAGTCGGGAGAGAGGGTACAAGCTAGATCTCCCAGTATAGTTTTGTCATTTATGTAACAATAAATTGGTTTGTTGTGTTGTCTTACACCTTACTTTGTCTATCTGCAAATGCTCAGATGTGGTTAAACTTGAAATACAATAAAATATAAGGAAAGGCTTTTAAAAGCCAACTTAGCTTTTTTTTTTTTTTTTTTTTAAGCCCCTTTTAAAATACCCCCAGCTACCTATTTCTTTAGCAGGGAAGGGCTTAGAATTTGGAGACTGTTAATGAAATACATGGTCTACTAAATATGTTTGAGTTTCCAGATTGAAAACAAAAGAACTGAACTCAGATAATGGTTACACATGGCCTAATTCTTATAATCAAGCAATAAATTAGTAACTGAGCTAACATTCAGCTCGTGAAATTAAATTTACTAGAGCTATTCATAAACTTGCTCCTATCATTAGCTGGCACTCCATGTTTAAAGGCAAAGTTTTGATTAGCAACCTGAAAAGAAGCAAAATTCCAGAGGTGAGCTGGCAGCAGAGTGAGAATTACCACATTAACAAAGCTTCTGACCACAGAGGCACTGGTGACTCTGATGACTGTTCCCTGAGCGAAGTCCTTTATTTGACTAGAATCATCACAACCTGTCAGCAAATGTGACTGCAATTCATAATCACTACAAGCTTATTGAAAAAGTTATTTCTCCTTCCCTTTAATTCGTAGGATTAATGTATAATTGTCTCAAATAATTTCATGTCAATCATTTTCATGTCAAATAGTAACATGAAAATAAATGGCTGTTATAGAAAGGAACTGTATGGTTGGCCCCTTCTAGCCTTTTCCTTAATGAGTAGCAAAGAGGAGCAGATCCGAAGTCATCACATTCTAGGTAAGAACGGAGCTTGGATTGCTATATAAAAATGCACCCCTGAAATACACATCACTGCAGGGTATTATGACCTATTATTGCTGTAAATGACAGTTCGCAAGTCTGTCACCATTTAATAAACTTATAGCCCTGACTAACCTTCTGCCTCCCAAGGAGCCCTCTTCATTCATTTACAAATAGGGACTCACCCCACACCTCTACTTCCTTTCCTTTCACACCCCCATCCTTTAAACTACACTTCACTTTTGCCTCCTGGCCCCACCCTAGAAGTGACAGGATTTCTATAATCCTCAAGTGGAAGTAGAAAATTTTATCCCAAAACTGTTCAAGAGAATGCTGATAAAAATAGGAAGTGAGGCAGTGAATAATCATCGATGCTTTTACAAAGATGCCTGCTTGGCAGCAGGACCAGTAAAATTCCTACTGAAAACTGTACAGAAATCTGTGAAAGAGATTTTTATACAAATTGAAGGGCTACACTTGGGTACCACATAGCTACCATCGGCACAGATTGAGTAGGCTTCTGGAATATTCTCATTGAAAAATCACTGGAAGAGAAATGGCGAAGATAAAAGCACCCACATATTGCCTCTAGAATGCAATAAATAGACAAGGGAGAATAAAGGTTTTACCTAGGACCTCTTTGAACTAATCTGGTGGTGATTTAAAGGCTTCAAGGGTCGGTTACTGCATTTAAAGATGAAACTGATGTTTATCAGTAGGGCAAAAAAAAATGTAGAGGATTTAACAATTGATAAAGCACTCAAGTGTTCACAGCAGGAAGTAAAGTGTAGCAATAAATAAACAAGGGGCTTCGGTGATAAACGAACAGACAAAGGGATGGAAAGGATGGCACAGTCCTTCCCGGCTCTCCGTGGGACTTTTGGGCATTCTTTTGGCCTTTGTGGTCCTGTCCTTCCCCTCCTCTCATGAGACGCCACCATCAAAGTTTGCAGGAAAGAAAATAGGAAATCAGGGTACATCATCCCTCCTAAAGGGACAGATGTTGCTTAAGTTCTTATTATCTTTTCCTCAATGTCAGAATTAAACATGGAACATGTAAACAGCTAAACATAAGGCATTGTTTTGCGGGACAGCAGCTCCTTTTTCTTTATTTAAAAACAAAAAAACCAAGAATGTTCATTTTCTAGCTTTTCTTTTTGACAATTGTTCAGTTCTCTGTATACCTTACATAAGATGCCACGGCCATAAGTTTAACCTTGTCTACTTCGTGGGTAAAGAGCAGATCTAGTTCAATAAGTATATATTAGTATTTTTTTTTTTTTCAGGAACTAGGCATGAGGTGCTTACAGTGAATGGAAAAATACTCAGAAAGCCCTGGGACAAACATAGGAAGAGGTCTTCAGAGTCCACGCAGGGGCATTGGGCATCATGTGGGAGGGGAATCTTTCTGTTAGAGTCCATTTCAGTCCCAACCCCCACGGCAAAACTACAAAAGCCAACCCTGCGCTGTGCTCTAATCCACAAATGTCAAGCCCTGCCCTCTCAAATAAATCCTCCCCGGGAGTGCCAAAGTCAAAATCCACTCCACCAAAATTTTTGCGCCACCCCTAACAGTCCCGCCCCCCACCTCTATATGAACCCAGCCCCTACTGCCCCAGTCTCTATCTTTAGAGACTCGCCTACCACCTCCACCCTAATAAAACTTCCTTCTCTGTTGCTGTGTCTCTACCTTTTCCCTCAGTCGCCGACCTTATACTTTCCTATTAAAACAGTGAGATGTTCTACTTTCTAGTAGAGTGAGATACAAGCTTTTCTCTGTTAAAAGATACATAAACAGGATTTCTTGAAACTTCATGCTTCCAGAATTATAGTGGAAATTTAACACTTTTGCAGCTGAAAATATCCTTTTTAAAAATCATTTCTCACCCTTCCTCCTACCATAAATGATCCACATTAAGACATAATATAACACCACGGACTAGCTGAGGATTTGACTGAAACTGAGACAAAGCAAGAGGCCATCTAAGCATGATGAATGTGGTGAAGAAGCACAGGACCTGGGGCTGAGCGCCAGCTCTGTCTCTTGAAGTTACTTAACCTCTCTGACACTGTTTTCTTCTTTTTTAAATGTTGTAAGAACACAAACCTCAGCGGCTCAGGCAGAAGATCAATGAAACATCGCACTACAGGCTTCAGCGAAGCTCGAGGCAGTAGACTGAGGAAGCGCGTGGCTGTCATGGCTGAATACCCTCCTTCCTCCTTCCTCCAAATACCACAGAACCAAAGCATATTTTAAATTTTTTTTTACTGTGTATTAGAATAAAAATTTCTAAGAGACAAACTAGGATTAGGAGTGTAGCTCAGTGGTAGAGCACTTGCCTAGCCTGATGAGTCTCCCCTAACAGCCCCGCCACAATCCCCAGTACTGAGGGAGGGGGAACACATTAAAGAGCAGCTCCCCCCTTCAAATAAAGTATTTATTATCTTCATTAAATGTGGATGTCCCCTGAATTAAAAAGTAATTTCTCTTCCTTGTGGGAAAAGGTCACAAAGGAAATAGCTACACCTCTGCCAGGTGATAAGTAGCAGGGTGATAAGAAGTCTTTTTCATGTTTGACTTTTTCTTTTCTTCCCTTTGAGGAGTTATTTTTAATACACTAAGAACATTCTGCTTCTCTCTGCCTTTCCCTTTTTACACTCAATCTCACCTTTTCAGTGCCTTGTAACAAACAACAAATGGTCTACCTGTGTGAAACTGGCCTCCTTCCCACCTGCCTTGGGCGTGCCTAACACAAAGCCACAACTGATAGGCAAGAACCAGTTTTCACCTGCTTATCAGCAAGTGCCACAGACCGCAGCTAGCAAAGCTGTTGTGAGTCTCACAGGTCTCCTTGCCTCGGGGCCTTGCTATTTCTGATTCATTCTGCACATTGCAAACAGCTGATTTTTCTCACCTCCCTTTCAATGGTGTATTACCTCCTTCCCTAGTAAACAGAAGCTAAGATCTGGAGCTGTCTGTCATAGCCTTTGCCCACCGCCCCACTTGTCTGTCACCACTGTCATACTTGCTGCCTCTTCTCTTCCTGTCCACACACACACGCCTCACGGCCTCGTCTTACTCCACTCTGTCCTCTCCAGCATTGTTCTTCTTTCCTTCCTTTTTCCATCTTTATTGACTGAAGCCTCTTTCACTGTCCATCCTCAATGACACATCCACTTCTTGAGCTCCTCGTTCAACACTCTCCTTCCCTGTTCTCCAGTACCAGAGCTCTGCCTGCACCCCCATCAAGGTATTTCGGATGTCAAATGTATTTGGGAGCAAGTCCCAGCTTTCATTGGCCTGTTTGGTCTTTAAGCATATGCAAGGTGTCTGTAGTCCTTTAGTAGGAAAAACTTACTGAAATAAAAAATCTTAAGATTTAATTAAATTTTTTCAAGGGATTTTAAGGCAGTAGAATCACATCAACATTGATGGCAGACACAGGTATATTACCTACTGCAAATCATCTCCACTTCACGTGAGAAACTTGAAAAGCACCACATAGCAGTTCGCTCTGAATATCCAATGAATGCCATCTGAGAGATTGGGAGAGATGGAGAGGGATCTTTCCGTATGTCAGGCTGAATGATGCCTTTGTAGGGAAATTATACCTTTGTAGGGAAAAAGGTGTTATTAAAGACAAGAGGGAGAGGGACAGAGAGGGAGGAAAAGAGGGAGGGAGAAGGCTATCAAGCACTTCATAGTTTCGTATGAGAGAAGAGGCCCTGCTCTCAGTAGCTTTCAGAAGCAGATGGACATTTATTTGAGATGAAAGCCCACAATACTTCATACTTGAGAATTGCATGAGACTGTATGATAATCATGATGGTGATTCCTACTTACTGAACACTTCCCATGGCTCATGGACCACTGGATGCTTTACATATACTCAATACAACCTAGCAATATGTGAAGTACAAATGTAAAGTAAGGGTCTTAAGGTATTGTTCCACAAGAGAGGGTCCAAAAAGAATGTGGCTTTCAGTAGAGATAAGGAAGGTTATTCTAAGGCTAAGTGATGCTACGAAAGTAAGCCCAGTGGGATCCAGGTACCCAGCCTACCTTTGGGACAGTGGCTAGGCAGAGAAAGTGGGGGATGGTTTTATTCTGTGTTTGTCTTTGTCAAAGGTGCTAATGGCCATAGGAAACTTCGTTTCCTATGGGTACTTCGTTCAGTGCAGCTTCAGGGGCAGGCCAGGGCAGAATCCGCAAGAACAAATCAGTTAAACTCATTAGAATCAGTTTAATCAAAGTAGGTATCTAAAAGAAAAATCACATTTCCAGCGGGTATGAGATCTCCCTGGAGTTTTAAAAGAAAGTGGTACAGAGAAGGGTGAAAAGGGACTGTGGAGAGAACAGTGGTTGGGCAGTCATTTTGCTTACAAAAGGGTTACAATAGTAATGAAGAACAGTAATGTCACAGGCTGTGGGGTAGGTTCTGCTGATTAGTATTCAGGATGTAATTTCATAGACATTCATATGTGGATAGCGGTTTTCCACCATCATTGTGGATTCTCAGTCCTACTGAGCTGCCTACTGAAGGCAGCTAAGTTAGTTAGAAATATTATAGGCAGTCAGACTAGGTTAGGCCCCCAAAGGAGCAAATGCAGAAGACAAAGACACCTTGCAACTGGCGGGGGGGGGGGAGGGGGGACAGGCACCTCTGCTGTGGGCCAGACCTCAAGACAAAAGATGAAACAAGTGCACCCACATACTTCCTAAGGATAAACATCAGGGATTGACATTCTAAATAGGTCTCTATCACCTTGAGAAAGCCTGGAAGAGTCACTAACCCAACCCCTACAGGAAAAGCCCCTGTTCTGTATTCATGCCTGCTTGCCATGTGACTTGCTTCCCCATTTGATCCCAATTTAATCAATTTTACCTGAGCAATTATACTTGGAATCTTATTGGCTGACCATAGTTTTGTCCCACCTCATGCCCATCTTGAGATTTCCCGTTTCCCACCTTGGATTCACCTCCCTTCCTGGATTTTCTTAATAAAAATCCCTAGAAAAGTCAGGGTCCTTGGCAACCCACTTGGGTCCCCTTCTGTCTCTCCAACAGAAGCTTTCTTTCTCTCAATAAATATATTCTCTCAACCTCCATTGTTCCTACAATTTATTCTTCAACTTAGAGAACACGAACTCAACTGATACCAGACATCCAGCAGGCTGGGAGTTTCTCTCCACAGTATCGCTACTCATTGACCATTTCGGATATGTGAGGGAAGAGAGGCGGGCAGTAAAGCATGGAGAAGAGGTAGAGCCACGGCTTGAAGAGATGAGAGGCCACATATTGGAGTCAGGGAAGAAGAAAAGGAAGGGTGTCCTTTCCACGTAAATACCAGGCATCTTTACAGTGGGGACATGCAGGAGAACCAAGTCCTCTAGCTGTCAAGCCCAACGTTCTATTTATCACAAAGCCTCATATCATTAGTAGTTTTAGGTAAATCTTAACTCCTCTGCTAGATTATACAATCTTTGAAGACAGCACCCATGTTTTCCTTAGCCTATGCAGCGGGCACTACGTCTGTGTACAGATGCTTAATAAGCATCAGCTAAAGTGAATTGAATTCCTATGCTATGATGACACCAGAGGAAAGAGCATTGAGCACATTAGTCACTGAGGTAGGCGGTTCACAATGTCTTGCTCTTTTATCCAGCGTGCCTAGTACAACTGCTGTCCTACAATGGGTGATCAACTAACACTGAATGAAAGAAGAGACCAAGCGTCCCCCATGGGTAAAGAACAGAAGCTCTTGGAAACAGCCATGAATGGGATGCCCTTTGGACCACAGCTTTTGATCCTCAAATGCCTCGTGCTCACACTTCCACTCAGCAACGTGCAGTGACTACTTCACATGGCAGCTGCAAGATTATCCGAGATCATCAAGTTTTATTTTTTTATTGAAGTGTAACTTACATAAGGCAAAGTGCACAGAGCTAATGCACGGAATGCAGTGCCAATCTGCAGGTGTACACCTGTGCGTTTAGGCCACCACTGCCCTTATGGAGAACATTTCCAGCCCTCATTCCAGCAGACTCTCTCAAGGGTCCCCTTCCTCCAGGGAAACTACCTCTTTCAGTTATGCTTACTTTTGCCTGAAAGTTACCTTAACTGGTTTTATTGTTCACTTAAAGTGTCTCTGCTCTCTATGCTTTGGAACTGTTTCAAGGTGTCTGGTATCACCAGGCTTTTCCTTAATAAATCTTAAACAGTGACAGCAATGGCTCCTGTCAGGTGACCTTTCTTTTCTCATCTGCATTAATAAAGGAGACAGGAGGCAAGTAAAACAAAAACATAAACACAGCCATTAGTCCCACCTTCCAGGGGACTGCAGCAGACCCAGTCCCAGATGATCTGAAACTAGTTTCTCTAGAACCACACAGAGCTGTAACAGGAGAATGAGCTGGTCGGATTGGAATGTCTGAGCTCTGCTGCACATCAAGTCCCTGTCCCAAGCACCCTGTCCCCAACCCCCACACACCGAGATAAAACTGATCCTTCACATGAGAGAAAGAACACCAGTGTCATAAGCATAAGCAAATTATTTAACTACTTCCACCAAGAAGCTGTTGTTTTTACACAAAAAACATCTGGTTTGTTCCATTATTGTTGTTAAGGGAAATGTTTTACTGTGGTGATTGGTGTATGTGAAGGCCATTAGCACTCAGACTTTGTTAGAACACACAGGAATAAAAATAATACTTTCTTAAGCCAAATACTATGATACACACCTGTAATCCCAGCAATCAGAGAGGGTCAGGCAGGAGGACCATATATTCAAGTGCTACATGGGCACCTTAGCATGACCTTGTCTCAAAATACAAAATTAAAAAAGGGCAGAGGATATAGCTCAGTGGTACAGTGCCCTTGGGATCAATCTCCAGGATTTAAAGAAAAAAGTCTTTCCAGTTGAATTCAGTAAACGCTTTCTCTTTGAGTGTCAGAGAGGTCCCTGACGATGATTCAACTAATGCAGAGTGAGTGTGGAGGTACAGAGTTTGATAGATGGATCAATACTTCATCGCAAATTACCTGGACTCTCGTGACTTACTAAGTCTCTGCTCCTCATGGAAACAGGGAGAGAATACTAATGCAATCCAGTTCTCTGGGTACTGCCTGCAGCCGGAGGAAGCCTGTAAAGCCAGCTTTGTCACAGAATATAAATGAGAACCATGGTTTTCATAATCAAGCTTAGCTCAAAACTCCTGAGAAGTCTATGCCCTCAGGGGACTAATAATGAATACATCTAAATGACTGTTATTTTGGTAACCTCTGAAATGTAAGTTCACTATTTTTTTTTTTTATTAAAGGAGTTCCTACCAAGTCAATATATTATGAAGTGTGCTAAAAGAATAAAATGCATAGTTTGATAAAGCACCAAATGCAGAAGTCCTTGCAATAATTACAGAAAAGCAAGTGTCACTCAGTGAGGCAGCAGTCATTACTTGTGCTAAGAGATGGAGCTTCCCTTAACTCTCCAACCTCCGGAATCCACTCCAGCTTCATGAGACCCTCAAGTCTTTCTGCCTCACTGTCTGGACAAAGTTGTCGGTGAAATGTCTTTCTTTCCAGGCACAGCTTGAATCTAATGCAAAAACAACCTGGGAAAAAAGCCTTCTAATATTCTTCAGAGAAATTTCATACAACCAAAATTAAAAGTATTGCGTCTTATTAAACCAGAAGTCACAAGCCATCACTTTAGTGCTGATGAAATGCCTTTATCATCTGAACAGGCTTTAATTTCACCTAAACCATATTTCTCACAATCTACAAAATACTAACTTGTCCCAACCAACTTCCTACTGTGAATGAAATATTAACGGTTTTCTAGTCAGATCATACAAAGCAAATACACACAGAGAAGAAAAAACTGTGCCACATATTAGTATGTGTAAAAAATAATTTCTATACATAATCTGAAAATCAGATGGTTTCTGATGTGGCACAAAAAAATACTGAGAATCTAGCAACCAGAGTTTCACAGTTTTGCCAGTGTGAGTATAATTAACAGCAACTACAGGAAATGTGGCGGTTAATTTGGGCTCTTTGAATATAACTACTAAGTGTAATGCTATAGTCTTTATATACATAGGAGTTGTAAGAAACAGCCTTCGGCTAGGGGTACAGTGCAGTGGCAGAGCACTGGCCTAACATGAGTGAGGCCCTGTGTTTGAGAACTAGCACTGAAAAAGAGCTAAAAACAAAATCTTTGTTTTCTTAAAAATTAACTGTCCACTTCTAACACAATGCCTGGTCTATAGTGAGTGCTTGATAGAGTATAAGTATTATTATTATGACTGTGATTATTATTGTTATTGATTCAGAATTTCATTCTAGCTGTCTAGTAAGGCAATCATGTCTCCAAGTCATTATCTTATTCCAAATAAGTGAGAAAAGTTCTTTCTAAAGGGCTTTATAGAGTGAAGAGTTCAAGTTATTTTCTAATGCTGACTATGCAAACCTTCCATGGAAACAGAGCTTGAACCTTAACAAAGACACAACGAAAGTGACTGAAAAAGGTATGGTAGGGTCAGTCCAAGGTATTCTGGGCACCACAATCCTGTGAGGGGAACCCCCAAGAGAAAAATTCAAATACCAGGGCAAGAAGAACAACAGCTGATTTTTTTAAAACCAAAACCGTGTATTCCTTTCCCATTTAAATGGAAGTCAACTTTTAATTTTTATTTTTTCTGTTCAAAATTCATAATTTTGTGCAGTTTTATTGCCCAGGTATATCTAAATCTATGCATAATAATTTCCATCCTACTTGTTACATCTTAGAGTGAACTGTGTAATAGAAAGGAATGTGTTAAATATATTTTTAAAAAATGTCCATTTTTCTATCTCTCTAACAAGAATCTTTTCATTTGTAACCATTGCCTTCATTTATGTATATATGGCAATGACAGAAAAAAATGTACAAATGACTATATCAATGGTATGTTAATGGTTTGCTAGTCACATCATACAAAATAAACACAGAGAAGAAAAAAACTGTGCCACATATTGGTATGTGTAAAAAAGAATTTCTATATATAATCTGAAAATCAGCTTTATTTTCATGTAAAATTCTACTAAACATTTGAAATACAACTATAAAATACACAGTAGTTATTTTGTAGTTATTTTGAAAGAACTGCATACAATTTTGTCACTAATCACAATTTAACTAAATGCTTCCACTCATATTGGACGTTAAGACTCTTACATTCTGTTTTAGATTTGCTATTTTATGTATGCATCTACTAAGATACAAAATAAGTTGTAATAAATAACTGCACATCCATGTTTTGTGATTCTGCGTGATTCTTTCCTCAGGATGAATCTACAGAAGTTGAATCACCAGGTCTAACACATGAAATTACTTACGATTATTCTGCCTTACTATGGTTACCTTCTAAGCAGGCAGCACCAGGTTGGTACAGTTATCAAGATTTTAATTGCTTCATTGAACTATGAGCTATGAGCTGAAAGGTGTTATGTTAGTTCGCATTACTGATTTTAGAGATGGAACAATTAAATCTTAGCATGAGACTTATATAACGGCATAATTAGACCTCCAATTCAAGTCTCCTGACTCCCTTTGGGTCTCTCACCACGTCTCATCTCTCGTTTCTCACCATCCTCAGCATGTTCCCCTAGATGGAACGC
This sequence comes from Chinchilla lanigera, assembly GCF_000276665.1. NCBI lineage: Eukaryota > Metazoa > Chordata > Mammalia > Rodentia > Chinchillidae > Chinchilla > Chinchilla lanigera. Next base: position 5,739,870 of record NW_004955449.1, read on the forward strand.
CAGCCACAAGTCAATAAAGAAGGAAAATGGAGTCAGGCTAGCAAAATGTACGAAAACATGTGAGAGGGCTGGTGAAGGGACAGGGGGGAGAAGAAAAGCAGCAAGAAAAGGCACCGAAGAAGTTCCTAAAATTAGTCCAGATCATTCATGTTCCAGAGTGTGTTTACCTACTTGTGAATATCAAAACATGGTCACTACAAGGGAGCTTACCGAGGGCAACAGCAGTATAGTGTCTAAATCCTCAGTATAGTAAATTTAAGAGTTTATCGTACACTTAGGCATTCACAACCCCCAGCACAGTCCATCTCTCAGTCAGTAACAATTAGTGTAGTATTTTGTTTCTAAATACTTTCTAGCTTCCAAAGCACTCCTAAGCATACAAGCTGAGAGTGTCAGGGTAAGCACCATTTTCCCATTTTATAGGAAAAGTGAGGAAAAAGTTTCAGGGAGCAGAACATAACCGAATGTAAATGTAAATCAAAATAAGTACAATTTTGATTGAATGTAAATCAAAATAAGCACAATTATTTGAATGTAAATCAAAATAAGCACAATTGCCAATGAGTGCCAAGATAGAAAACTCCATTTTGACTATGTAAATATTCTTCTATACTGACAGGACTTTAAACTCCTAATGAATAAGGTGAACTTATTAACTTTTCAAAGCAAGAATTGAATAATAATTTGAACTGCTAGGTTTTTAAACTTCTTTTCTGTTTTCTTTTGCCTAAACTGACTTCGGGAGTGTAGTGTCTAAGACAGGCTTCTAGCTTTGCCTTAGGCAAGTCAATTTACCATTGTTTCTGAAAATTGTTTCTTGTTTCTGAAATGAGAAATTTGGGAGAGTCAGTCATTAGGGTCCCTTCTCCCCAGTGCTGGTATTCTATGAAAATGGATACACATTCTAATGCCCAGTCAAATTTTATTTTCACCTTCAAAAGGATAGTCACCTTTCAGAAAGATGCCCAACTAACCAACAAAACAAAAGAGAATATCTTGAAACATGATACCAGAGAAACACTCTGGCTTTTACTAGCGATGTTTGAAGAGCAGCCATGTACACAATCCAAGCTTTACCTTGGTTTAGATTGCATGTGGAAGTCCAAAGCAAGCAATTAGCCAAAGGTTCAGTCTGCAGAATGTTTTTCAACTTTGAGTTTTCACCTGGTGATCTATCAAGAAGTTGGCATAATAGGAGGCAGCCTGGTTATGCAAATGTAATAAATTATAATAAGTTACCAGAGTGACATAGGCATGACATAGTCAGAGACCACTATGGGGCAGAGGACAAACTCTTGGGCCCTTAGCTCGTTATTCATTGAAAGCATGATTTGTTGGGAGGAGTTGGGAAAATTTTGAAGCTGCCAGTTAAAGAACCCCTACATTGCTATATATAGAGCTTAATGGATGATTTGGTTAGAGCTCAGAAAACCAGAACACTGACCGAAATGTCACCAATGAAAGACAGGCTCAGGAGGTTTCAGATGGGAAAGAGAATTCTATCAGAAACTGGACTACAGGCCATGTGTGTTCTGACAAAGAATCTATTCACATTTTGTCCATGCTCTAAGCGTTTGTGTAAGGCTGAATTTAAAGGTGGAGGACTAATTAATGCGGAGGAGGAAATTTCAAGGCAGTCTAATATTCAGGCTTAGGTGCTGCTGTCTGCATTTATTCAGATCTACAATGAGAATCAGGAGCAAAAAGTGAAGCTGAATGATGTGCAGTATGTCCAAACAAGACACACCTATAAAGCTAAGTTAAAGAAAAATAGGGTAGCTTGACAGAACATCATTAAAGAGAACTAACTACTCTGCATCAGGACAACAAAAAAGATACCTTGAGGGCATCTCATAGCAGCAAGGCCCCACTTGTTGCAGGCTCAAGGATATAAAACTGTAAAATTTTGTTTGAGAATTCCTGAGATTCCTGTTCATTCAGAGTCACCTAGGGACGGGTATCCCCAAGTCATCATCCAGGCATTGAAAGGCCACTTCAGTCATGGTCTACAGGGCCCCCAGGACTGTTCCAGCTGTCAGCCAATCTTGGCACCATCTACATAAGGCTGGTTTTTTTTTAGGCATGCTGAATGCAAGAGTTATGGAGCCACAGATTTCAGAAGGCCTGGGAGGCCAGGCAAAAAGATGTGACCAGGAAAATTTCTTCCAGAAGCCTGTGATAGGGCAGTCAAGAAGCTGTGACAGCAAAGCAAAAAGTAAGTGGAGACTCTAGGAAGTTGGAGATGTTAAGAACATTGAACATCTGCTGAGGAATGTTGTGGGCAGTGAGTGAAGCAAGCCCAAGAGAGGCCAGGTGGGTGCAAATAGCAAGGACATAAGGGTGGGGCTGCCCAAGCCCTTTGGTGCTCATATCTCATCACAACCTACCCTGGGTGCTAGACATGAAGTTATGAGATTTATTGTCTGCCTTGCTGGGCTTCAATCTTGCTTGGTCTGATTCCCATCTATTCTCCTATTCTCCTCTCTCTCTTTCTCCCTCTCTCTCTCTCTCTCTCTCTCTCTCTCTCTCTCTCTCTCTCTCTCTCTCTCTCTGTCTTCTTGAGATAGAGTTTCACTATGCAGTTCAGGCTGGCCTTGAACTCACTTTGTAGTCCAGACAGGCCTCAAACTCACAGTGGATCCTCTTGCCTCAACCTCCTCCATACTGGGATTACATTGCTTATGCCACCATGCTTGCCCTATTTCTGTCTTTTGGAATGGAAATATTTGTCCTACACCACTGTATTCTGTAAGTGCTGAAGTTTATTTTTTATTTTTATGGGGCTTGGACTTTTCAGCAATGCTCAAATTGTTAAGACTTTGGTGACTCTTAGAGATGGACTAAATGAATTCTGCCTAATCATTTGGACGTGAGTCTTTTGGGGGCCAGAGGTGAAATGGTATAGTTCTTAAATGTCCCTCAAAAGGTTCACATTTGGAGGTAGGGTCTGGTTGGAAAGAGTGGGTCACTGGCGGCATGACTTTGGTGTATTCTAGTCTCTAGCACTTCCCTTCTGTGTGTCCTGGACACCATAAAATCAATAACTTTCCTCTGTCATGCCATCTTGCCATGCTGTTTATGCCTTGGAGCCTGCTATGAACTGAACCCACTGAAACTGTGAGCCCAAATAAATCTCTCCTCTCTTTAAAAAACAGAAAGAATACAACAGCCATTGCTGATTTCCTATCATCTTGTTTTGAAATTCTATATTGTTTTTAATTTTTTGTATTCTTTTTAAAATTAAAAAAAAAAAGATGATTTGTGTTTTCTTCTAAGAGACAGGGACTTCAAAATGGTTTTCACTAAAAGTTTATGACTCTCCAGTTGGGCCTTCAATGCCCAAGGGGTAACTAAAACTAGAATAAAGCTTGACCTTCATTTTGTGAAATTCTAGGTCAGATCCTTCTCATTTCTGTATGTAGGCATTTTAGTCATTTAGGAAGTGTCTGTCTAAAAGTCAGCAAAGAAAGTTTAAACCCTACTGACTTTATCACCCTTCAAGACTGAGACCACCTTTACCCAGAAAGGTCCTTCCCCAAAACCTATGGTTACCTTGTATTAGTACAAAGCCTCACATCACTGAAACTGTCCCAAGGCATAAGGATTCCTCCTGGGACAGTCTAATCCCCTTCATCAGAGTGTGACTCCTCCAGATGTTCCAGGTCTCTTTCTCTTATTTTACTTCACCTGTAAATTCACACTGCAGCTTAATTTCCATTATCACTAAAGCAAAGACCTGTGCTAGCTGGTGACAAAGACAAGTCACAGACTGTAGCAATACAGTAAGGCTGAGCTAGTCTCTAAGCTGTCCCTCTCAACCCAGAACTTGGACTCTGCAAACTACTCTTCTGACTCTAAGGAGCTGGGCTCTTGCAAGTTTGGCCTCTCAGAAGTACAAGAAGGGAGCTGGAAGGCTGTAAGAGGAAAATATGACTTGCTCTTTTCTGTTTCCCTTCTGATTCTCTAATAATCCCCTGGCAATGTATCTTCACTCTGTTGCAGCAGTTGGTTGCAGTAGCAGTAGCTGGTTCCAGCTTGTAAGTTCTCCTCACTCACAGCCAGCTTCCCTATGCTCCCCTGAGGTCAGCAGCTGGTGAGCATCCCCAGCTCAGAAGTCTTTACCATATTCCATGACTCTTCCCTGGAGCTTCTAGGTTCTGAAAACTCCAACCTCTTCCTGTAATCCCTTGGCCCTCAGAAAGGCACCATCTTCCCCCGTTACTTATCTCTGTGACACCTCAGTATAGCACTAATGGAAAGAACCAGTTCCTGTAATGATTGTCACAGGTCCACAACGACAAAGGAGCTTACACCAGAGTGTAAATTAATTATATCGCTAGGCACAGTTTAGTTCAGCTGATCTGATTTCATAGGCAGACTAAAAAGAAGCAGTGAGTTAATTTATATCCAAGTGCAAGCTCCTTAGGTCATCAAACTCCGAGTCCATAGTCGGCAATTCTATTACCTTGAGGAATATAGACTTAGTGGTTCCCTTGCTTAATGATTTTTCATATTATAGTAACTCCTAAAATACCTCTTGTGGTTTCTGTCTTCTAATTGGCCCCAAATGAATACAAAGTTGGGTATAGGAATATGTTGAATAACTTTCTTTTAATTATATGCATGCATGCATGGAGAAAGAATTGTGATATAAAATGTTCATATGGTCAAAAAGTTGGAAATAAGTTAGCTTAACATGTAGATTGTGAGAAAAATATTTACTTAAATTCTAGAAGCACAAAAATGTATATTGCCTTCCTGTGATCTATTTTTTTTTAAGTGAGTAAATCCAGGGACTCCAAGGTATTTAAAGGACGCCATCCAATAGAAATTTCCATAAATAAATGAAAATAAAAGGAACAGTACATAAGAGATAGTTTTTAAAGCATAATATGTGGTTCTTTTCTAGATCTAGGAAACTTGGATGATTTGTATTGTTATAGGCAGCTAAGTTAGATAGAAATGTTATAGGAAGGCAGACAGGGCTAGGCCCTCAAAGGAGCAAACATGAAAGACAAGGTAAGATACCTGTGGGCCAGACCTCAAGACAAAAGGACTAAACAAATGCACCCACATACCTCCCTAGGTGTGAACATCAGGGACTGATAATCTAAATAAGTAACAACCACCTTCAAAAAGCCAGAAAGAGTCACTAGCCCAACCCCCTACAGGAAAAGCCCCTGTTCTGTACTCATGCCTGCTTGCTACCTGATTCGCTTCCCCATTTGATCTGTTTGCTCAATTTTACCTGAACTATTACACTTGTAATCTTATTGGTTGACCATAGTTCTTTCCCACCTCCTGCCATCTTGTAATTTCCCATTTTCCTCCTATCTTGAACCTGCCCCACCTCAGGGTTTTGCTCTATAAAGTCTCTGGGAAGGGCAAGGTCCTTGGCAACCCACTTGGACCACCTTCTGTTCCTCTCTTGGGCAGAAGTTTTCTTTCCCTCAATAAATATATTCTCTTAATGATTGGTTTCTTGCCCCACTGTAATTTTTGCTGAGTTGCTATGGCACCCAGCCGATATGGCACTGGAGGTCATGTGGTATGGTGCTGAGTCACTATGGCATAAAGCCAATAAGGCACTGTCCACTAGAGGCCATGTGCTAAGCCCCACTCTTCTTCCACTGAGTCAATACGACTTCCTACTTCCCTTTTTGTAATATCCTGTTCCCTTTTCTCACCCTCCCACCCAATCCTGGTCTGCCATGTCAGGCAGTCTGCCTCCTAAACCCCACCTCCAGCCTGGGGCTATTGAACCTTGGACCCCAGGAAAAACCCTAAGAAGTTCCACATCTCTCTTTCTCTCTCTTTCCTTGTGGTCTTCTCTGTGCCCACAATAAAGGTATTTTATTCTGCTTTACTTCTCTCTGTGCTGGAAAAACCTATGACTTAACCTCCATTGTTCCTAAAATTCATTCTTTGATTTTAGAGAACAGGAACTAGTCCCAGATATCATTCAGGCTGGGAGTTTTTATTTTCCTGTATCAGTATGAGTATATCGTATGTTAGGACTTCAGAGCACCTCAAGTACTTATGAATCTTCTTTTACAAAAATATTTGTTTCTGCCAACTGTATTTATGGGCAGTCACTTATGTACAGCAATAACAGGAGCAGATGATATGAAAACAGGATTACTAACAATTATTTAAGTGCTTTATACCAATCTAGTAATGACTTGGTGCTTAAGAGTTCACTTTTTTGTCTGTAAGATAAACACTGCATAGTGTCTACTTCCCTATTCTTTTAGGGTAAACGAGGTACCCACTTAATCCACCTGAGAAGATGAATCGTAACAGGTTTCTCTGACTGAAAGGCAGAAAGAACCTGTGTATGCAAAGTGCAAAGAATTTTGCCAACAGTCCACATAAAACCCACATTTTTTATGGTGAGAATAAGAGGCAGTGATAGCCTCTCACCTCTTAAAACTTGGTCCATTACTCTGATATTGTGAGAATTTTCACATTATGCTTTTTGGAGAAAACTGAACACAAGGATAAAGTTATGCTCTTTTGGTGAACATGTATTTTCTTTTTAAATATTTACAATATTATAAAAACCTGAATCATTTAGATTATTTTTGATGCTGAATTCACAATAATTTTTTCTCTTGGTTTAGATGGGTAAGTATGTTGTCTTTTCCAAGCAAGTTAATTAAAAACATCATAAATATCTAATAATGTATTTATTTGAAGTTATATAAATTGGAATAAAGAGCTGATTACGTCAACCAAAGAAGAAAGTCATTTGGAAATCAGGCTGAAATTAGACCAGGCTGGTAAAGTGGTCAGAAAGCCCTGGAATAATGAGTTTTGGTCTTTAATAAACAAGCTGTGTAACCTTCAGAATGCCATCTACCCTCTTTGGAATTCTGCTTCCTTGACTGTGAATTAAGAGGGTTGGACAAAATTATGAAGTCACATGGTTTCTATACCCACGTTTCTCCCATATATTATAAGGAACACAAAATCATGCAGCATATCCAAAACCAAATGATGCTTAGACAGCATTATAGCTAGAAACTCCCAATACAAATTAATTCAACCAGAGCAATATGTAGTTCTTTTTTCCTTTTCTAAGCATTTGTTATAACCAGAGGCAGTTGAAAGGACTCCAGTATGAAATCGACAGTCTTTAAAGAGAAACAATTTCCATGCAAACGCGCTATGGAGAGTTTTTCTTACTGCTTCAAGGTACACTCAGGGCTGGTGAACAATAGCTATTCTCATTCTGTTCAGTGTGTTCAGGAACAAAGTGAGCCAGAGCTAAGTGTCAAAGAAAGTGCTTCCTGTTCTGACGTCAGAGAGCCATACTTCCCATTCGACAGCTAAAGCAAACCATGCCCAGCAGGCCTGGGGAAAGGAAAGACGCTCTCCTGGCCCCGCTGTCTTGCCTTTCGTCCCAGCAGAGCCTCTCACCAACAGAACCGGGTATGAATTCCAAATCTCGTCCTTGATCAGCAAGAACACATTCTCTTGAAGCACAACCCTCCCAGATCAGCTGAAATTCCCTCCAGTGCTATTTCCCCTTCCAAGGTAATAAAGTTGTAAGTATAAATGTCCTACAGCCGTTCTATATTTTTTAGGCAAGTTTAAAAGTGAGAATAGTAGGGTTCTCAAATAAGCAGCTTCCACCATGGTTATTCACTCCCATTGAGAATTTCTTCATACTTTCAGAGTGAAGTCCATCCATTTAAGTCTATTCCAATGGCCTCTGAGCCACTTGTTCTTATTAAGTGAACAAAGTGCAGATACTAAAGGAAAAAACAAGCGGCAAAAAGACTATTTCCTTTAGGAAACTACGATCATAGGAAAGTGCTGTTTACAATAGAATTCACCCAGAGGCAGCAACATCTGATAACTCAAACTTTTAAAATAAAAACATTTTAAATTTTCAAGTCAATATTTGTAAAAAGATTTACTAGTAAGGCATGCCACTTGGCATGTGCCTTATTTTAGATATATTTTTGGATTTTTGCCTTATTTTAGATATATTTTGTTATCACTGTTATCGATATCACTGTTATCGACCTAAAATAGTACAAGATTGTTTTTCACAGTTGTGATTTGACCTTGGTCTATATGGCTTCCTTTAGCAACATTCACACAGATATTAATAAACAGTTAGTAATAAAACAAACATTCTCACCTAATTTAAAAACATTGAGGCTTATGTTTTTAAAACAAATATGAAGTTCACTGTTAACAGTGATAACATTTTAGAGGTTAGTCTTATATAGTACTTTATTTTTGGCAGTGCTTGGGATTGAACCCAGGGTCTTTGCATTGATTACATCCCCAGTCCAAATTTTTTGTTTTTTATTCAGACAGGATTGCATTAAGTTGCCCAGGCTGGGTTCAAACTTGCAGTTTCCTGCCTCATCCTCCCTGTTGTGGGATTACAAGCTTGTGCCCCCAGGCCCACCTTTATAAAGTACTTTTAAAAATCATTTCCTATCTTATACCAAATTTATTAATGTCACTATTAGAAAATAAGTCTCCATGAATGTTAAATTTAAGTACCCTAAACCATTAGTAGTATCAGTAAGCACTAAAATAACCTGCAAAAAGGCCATGGAGCCACAAAGAATTACTTCCATAGATTAAGGTGCCCTAGTTCATGCAGGATTTAGCAAAGCAGTAGGAAGGAAAGCACAACTGTGGAAGGAACTGCACTTGCCATCAGCAGTTGGTGCTGCCCTGTTAATGCAAAACATGAAAATAGTGCTTTCTGCTGTTGAATTCTGCAGTGATGACACACATTGCAATAACTGATATCAAGTTGTATGAAATGTGACGTAGAAATTCTACCCTTTTTCATAGGACCAGCTGGATCTTAGAAAGTTCCTAATGCAAAAAACTAAATAAATAACCAACTATAGTACTTAGCAACATCTTTCACTGGAAAAACAAATTGTTTTCAAAAGTAGTTTAGTTTTTTTTTTTTTTTTTTTTTTTGGTTTTTCTCCGGTACCGGGAACTGAACTCACGACCTTGCGCTTGCCAGGCAGGCGCTTTTGCCGCTGAGCTAAATCCCCAGCCCCTTCAAAAGTAGTTTAGATAAATGCCTAAAAATAATTTACTACAAACAACGAAGTGCAAAAATCTTTATATAGGAATGCACAAATAATTCTTAAAAGGCCTGTTATGATGGTTTAAAATGTAACCACATCTTAAAAGTGGGATATAACTTACATAGAAATTATATAAAGTAATCTGTCAGATCCTACCTTTTTCAGGAACCGAACTCCGTAGGTAAATACATACAGGTAAAAGGAAAATCTCCACCTGTAGAAGGTTTAAAAAAATTCTATAATATTCAGCTTACATATTTCACAGCATATCCTGAAAAGCAGGAGGAAAAAATAGTTCATTATATCCCCCCCAACAAGGATTAAATTTCACGAGCAACTGCTCACTAACCACAGAGTTTCAGGTGCATGGCTTACAGCGAAGGTTTTAAACATCAATAAACATTCATAACTTTCAGTTAGATACTGATTTGCCCATTGGCTGCTCCTTCCCCAGCACGTGAATGTTCTTTGACTCACTCACGGAGGAATACAGTTCAACAATACAAACGTATTGGAATTACTTGTCTGATTCAGATACTAGTTACCTTGACTTAACTTCATATTTGTTTTAAAAACATAAGCCTCAATGTTTTTAAATTAGGTAAGAATGTTTGTTTTATTACTAACTGTTTATTAATATCTGTGTGAATGTTGCTAAAGGAAGCCATATAGACCAAGGTCAAATCACAACTGTGAAAAACAATCTTGTACTATTTTAGGTCGAGCTGGTAGACTCACTTATTTAAGGAAGAAAAATTTTCAATTTTTAAAATTTTAAATGATTTCAATGATTGAAATATTTTTAAATGTGAGGTATGTGTATATTCGTTTGTTTGTTTTTTGTTTTTTTGTTTGTTTGTTGATTACCAAAAAAGCTCTTGCCTATAAAAGCTTTGAGCTTATCTTTATAGCTGAGTAATACTCCATTGTGTATGTATATATATATTATATATATATTTTATATATATATATAAATTATACTACTAATTTCTATTGTTTTACTGAAAGGAACACTTAATGTTTAATTGTTAATCAATCTTGCATGCCTATATCTGGTAAACTGAACAACTACTTTGAAGATAACAATATGTTATATAACAACCATTGTGAATTTCCTATCATCTTTTTCGAAATTCTGCATTGTTTTTATTGTTTTGGTGTTGTTCTGTTTTTGTTATTTTGTTTTTGTTCTTTTCTCTTTAAAATAAAAAGAAATTTTTTAAAAAACCTCTTGCCCTGGTTCTTAGTTCCCATTTTAGTATATGTGCTGCCGAAGCGAGCACTTAGTTCCCATTTTATTTCTGGTACTTAATGATATAGGTTTATAATAATGATATAGGTTTCCCAATAACTGGGTAAGACTCAAGCACACACACAAGTGTCCTTAGGCTTTCACAAGCAGACCCATTTCCGGGCTGATTCTTGCTTCAAGTATTCTGGAATTTTTTAGAACTTTTAGAGATCTTTGAACTTCACAGTGAGAAATCTTCAACAAATAACTCATAAAACCAGAATTCAAGAAGGAACAGTAAAAACCCATGGAAGGAATTATGATATAGCCAAAGTTCCTAAACAACAGTTGAGAAGCAATGATTCTCAAATCTCATACTAATGCTCTTTTGTAAGTAAAGAGGGTTTGCCTACATAATATCAAACTTAATTTTATCAACTTCATTTTAACCTCACCTCCATTATCAATGTCTTGGTGGATATGGGTGAGAGTATCTGTGTTCATCTCTCTGGACTATAAACTCTTGATCAGAAGTTAAAACCAGTATGCACTCAGAGGCTTGTGATTTATGCAGAAACAGGACGCCATGCTTGGTTTAAGGCTCTGGGGTCACCATCCGGCAGTTCTTAATTGTGGAACAAGGAGTCCTATATTTTATTTTGTATTGCATCCTACAAATAATGTAACTGATTAAGTCTATAGATCCTCCTAATTTAGGGGAATCTGTTAATATCCTTTGACCTCTGTCCAAGCTCTATAATGAGAGAGTGGGTTTCTAACTCTACAGATGACTCAAGGGAGGCCAGAGGTGTAGCTCAGTGGCACAGTACCCGCCTGGCAAGGGCAAGGTCCTTAGTTCAATTCCTGGTGCAAAAAAAAAAAAAAAAGACTCAATGATTTGGCAGTACAAATAATCTCAACTTTTCTGTAGTCCCTGCCTGTCCTTGTTGTGGAACAATCCTGCTCCATGGATTTGCCTTCCTTTTCTATCTCCTGGAGGCAAGTGAATTTGCAACTCCTTTATTAAATGATTTATAACAGCTGTTTCAGCTCTAAGACTATTGTTAGCAGGCAGTGATCAGGTAGATTTTATGTATAATAAAGATTTTATAGAAGCTATTGGAATTCCTAGCATTACTTATGTATATGCATTTTATTTCATCACTAAAATGACCCAGTTTTCATAAGACATGGGTTCTATTACAGGAACACTGATGCCTCCGTCCTTTAAATCACAACTTGTGATGAATATTTACAAGGCAGAGTTTATTTCCACAAAACATCTTCAGGAAGCAAAATTTTCAAGCATTTTGCAACATGAAAAAGTTTTTTTTTTATTTGTAGAATCTCATATAAAGACAGTTTTAAATGCTTGCTGCCAGCCCTTAGGATAGACTCTTCCAACTTTCCACTAAAATTTCTCTAAAGAAAAAGGTAAGTAATCCTGCATGTAACCACAAAAAGTAAAACATGGCCTTCAACCTATTGCTAAAATTAGGGAAGAAGTCTTACAATAGTAAATGATTAAAATTACATTTAAAGGTTTGATTAGAAGGGCAGAGAACAAACTATGAACCTTAAAGGAAATAGGAAATTTCTTATCAGCACATCTACCCTTTCTCCACTTTTGCTACTCTGCACAGAAACACAAAAATCCCTGTCAGTCAGAAACCTAGAGAGCTCTTTGTCATGAATGATAGTTCTTTCTGAGATGGCAGGAAATCCTCCATTCCCCAGGTCCAGCTAGTGACTCTTTATTTTTTAAACAACTGGAAAGAAAGGGAAGTACTTTGCAGCCTGGCAGTTTTAGTTGCAGAAAAGCAGATTTAGGGATGATTTTGAAAGTGTTGCATTCTTATGTAACTCATATACTGTATAAGGTAACATAGAACAAGGCATTGGAGATAGCTGTTTTATAAGAAACTCTTCTAGTCCACTGAAAATGGGCCAGCACCTGTAAACATCAACCTGCTATAAGGTGAGAGATGTAAAGAGGAATTTTATTAACAGACAGGAGGACAGAGAGTAGGACCAAGGAAAATACATGCATGCTTTCTGTGAGCAGGTCTAGATGGGTATTTCAAAATTCAGGAATACAGGAAAAATAACAGCTAAATGTCAGCATGAATCTATTAAGCAGTGCTGAATATGCAAAATAAGAAGCATGCTAAAGATTCAAAGCAAAAACAGTTTCCTGAAGATGATTTTCTATAGGAATTGGAAGTAATTCCAATGCCAAGTATTTGGCATTATCACACAATACAAGAAGATATGATCTGAAAAAACAAAAGTAGAATGCTCTAAATCAATCAGAGATTGCTAGGCAAGACAAAAAGAGAATATAGGTTAAAAAAAGGATCATTACACAGATTCCAAAAATGAAGCACAGCATCTCTCATGAGGTGGGGGTGTGGGGTGTAGACACACGGTGGAAATTAAATCATTGATATAGATGAAGAGTAAACATGCTAATAAGGCCCACAGGTGGGAAAGAATCCTAGATCCTTGAGACCAAAAAATAAAGCCTAGTTACAATGTTTCTGAGAAAATACAAGTAAAGAACTGAAATAATCACAAAGACAAAACTGAACTAAAGAAGAGAACTATACTGTATTCCAAAACATATCAATTCAAAGGTATATTCTGAAAATAATTTTGAATACTGTGGTGAAAGTAAAACTAAAAATCCCCAGTATTTAGGCATAAAAAGAAAAAGAGGTCAACACATAAATCAAACAAAAATGAGTCACTGTAAAGGGAGCGAATATCTAGTTGGTCTTAAATTTCTCCCAATTTTCTAAATGACAGGGAAACAGAAGACTCAATCAAAGAAAGCTATTGCCAGTCAAGCTGCCTTTCATTTGTAAAGGAGTTTGACATATATTTTCATAATCAAAAGCTCTGAAAACACATTACTAGTTAATGCTTACTAAAAAGTTACAAAAAAATAGCTAAAAACTTGCTCAGGCCAATTCAAATCCATCAAGGTACAAATAAAACCTCAGACACAAAAAGTATAATCTTAGAATAAAAAGACTGTACATAGTAACATAAATAAATGCCCAAATTTCACTGCTAAATTAAATGCAACTGTTCTCAGGTAATAATATACAATATTTAACAATAATCAAGGCATGAATCCTCAGGCTAAATGAAAACATGCAATGAAGAAGAAGTGCATCAAATTCGTTGTCACAAAAGATGTTATTGTTTTGACTACAAGACACATGCATTTTTATAAAAACTTAAAGATGAATCCTGGCTAAAAACAGTAAGTTGAACACAAATATTCCTCTATGCTCTTATGAATGTACCAGTGAATTAGCAGAAGAGGGACCTCGCTAAGTGAAGCATAACTCTCAGGGACAAGAAAACAGTATGGCGGTAGTGACTCCATTCGGTACCCTGGAAAGCAGAAAAGACAAGAGATGCTAGCTTAGTGAGCTGGAACAGGGGCTGAGTCCTAAGCTGTCTGCAGAAGGCACTCAGAAGGACCCCAGCATGCCAAAGACTTCAGAACAGAAAGCTGTGTTGACACCAGCAGCCTAGGGATTAGCTTGCCCACGGCTGTGCAGTTGTGAAGGGGCAAAACCAGAACAAACACTGACTTTAAAGGTCTCTGTCAAATTCTGGAGGATAAGAGCACACTCCCTTGCCTACAGAAGCCAGTGTGCTTGGCTAGAGAAATCTTTTATATCCAACAAACCTGAAAATTAAATAGGAAGTTAATAAAAACTACCACCCACTGAATCAGGCTTTTTATACTACAAGGCTGGCAAGGACTCTTTGTTAAAATCAAGACTAATCAAATGTGCCACACAAGCAGAGAATCAGAGTGCTGAGGTCTCATAACTTGCTGCTGAATGTCACCCAAATGACACAGGGATCCTGAACTACAGAGGAGGCAGAACAAGAAAAAAAACAGAGGAGACCCTGAGATCAACTTAGCATGCCTTTCTGGAGAGAACAGGGCAGGCAGAGGGGAGTAATTCTATTCATAGCACTTATGAACTGCTTTCTCTGTACCACAATGTTTTCTAAGCACTCTAGAAATAAGAACTTATTTAATGCAACTATTTCACAAAATGAAGTGGACACTATTATCATCATTTGTATTGTTTTTTTTCTTCCAGATGAGGAAATAAGCAGAAAGTGGTTTAATAATTTGCCAAAGCCCATACAGCTAATAAGGGAGAGTTAGGACTGGAAGCTAGGTAGTGTGATCTCAGCATCTAAGTTCTTAACCATTAGGCTATGCTGCCTCTGGCTGACTTGACACAACTAAAAATCAAAGATAATGTATGCAGCCAAAATGGTTTTCTAACTTAGTGGATATGAATGGATGTCACACAATGCAAATAGTCTCTAGCAAACAGAAAATAACTCATTGCAAATCTGGAACAAGGGAAGCCTGCATTGGTACTTCTTTTCAATATGAGGTCAGTGTGCTAGTCAGCTTTCCATTATTGTGACAAAGTATCTCACACGTTCAATGTACAAGGAGGAAAGGTTTGTTTCAGCTCACAGTCTTAGAGGGTTCAGTTCATGGTGGATTGGCCCTGCTGCTTTGGGCGTGTGGCAGCATAGTACATCACTGTGGGAGTGGAGGAGACCTGTTCACCATTTATTAGCTAAGAAACAAAGCGAAGAGAAGGGGCTAGGGTCCACGTGTCTCCTTCAAGTGCACACCCCTAATGAACTAAGTTCCTCTTGCTAGGCCCCACCTCTCCACCAACTCCCAATAGCACCATAGCTGGGGATCAAGCCTTTTAACACATGGGCCTTTGGAGTCATTAAAGATCCAGACTATAATGGGCAGTTAAACTAACACTAACTTTATCAACTGAAGACAACAGAAACCACCCAGACGCTCTTCTCTGTCCTACACACTCATCCCTGTCCCTGCTGAAACACCAGGGCTGATGTCAAGTGATGATTGTTCTTTGAAGCCATCTGAGTGGTGCAACACTGAAAGCACTGCAATCTTTTTTTGGTACCAGGAATTGAACTCAGGACCTCACGCTTGCCAGGCAGGTGCTGTGCCAGTGAGCTACATCCCTGGCCCAAGCACTGCAATCTTCTGATGTTCTTTTCTTTACCTCCTTTTGAAATCTTCTATTAATGCTAAAAACCTCTGAGTTGCTTGTAGGTTAAAAGAGTAGGACTGAGTCTTATTTATATCTTCATTTCTGATAGCAAACATAGTGCTTTGCAAATAACTCCTAAACTGACCTCCAAACTTTTTTTCCTGACCTCCAAATTCTTACTAAGAATATGGAGTGGTCCCTTCCTTTATTTAAGTTTATTTTAACTGAAAGAGTCCTTGATTAAATAATGTCAACTATCTTCAGGAATTATGCAAATATAAACAAGAAAAGGGAGAGGTACTACAAATATAGCCAATGTAATTTTTAAATAATTAATATGATAAGAATTTGGAATCAAAGACAACTTTGGAATGGTCTAAATAATAAAATTATTTTTATTGGGCACAAAATATTCTCAAGCACAAAAAATTTGTGATTCTTTTCATTATACAATTGAATTAATTTTGACACACTTCTCGCTTCAATTCTTTTACCATCTAAACAAAAACAAATGAACACTAGTACCTCATTTATTATCAAGTATATAAAGCAATTTGAACTAGAGTTCTTATCTATGGCATGGAAATATTTCTTTCACAGATTTAACACAATATAAATCATCTTGCTTTAGAAATTATTACAGATGAAGTAAAAATAGGCAGTTAGATAAACAAACAATATATTTAGGAATAAATTAGTATAGACTATTTATTGACATTTACATAAGTCAGTCATTTTCTTGCTAAGCACAAAGTGGTGTACCTATTTTCTAATCACAACTCATAAGCTGATGATTTTGTAAGATATTAAGAAAGGTACAACATTACACTCAGCTTTTATACACCTTCAATGAAGTACAGTACATCTGGGTTTATAAAAACTTACAAGGACACTTCTATACTATTTCTGATACACTCACTTGCACATGGTTTTTTTTAATCTTTTGGTACTGGGGATTGAACCAAGGTCTTCTCATTGAGCTATATCCCAATCATTTCTTCTTTTGAGACAATGTCTCACTAAGTCTGTAAGTTGACCAAGCTGGACTTGAACTTGCAATCCTGTTAGCCTCCCAGAGTGCTAGGATTACAGGTATGAGCCATAATGTCTGGCATTTCCACAAACTCTTAACAAGATATAATCAGGGTTTCAAGCTTAAAAGAAACAGTCATCTTGAATTCCTTTTTTACTCACAGTAAGTTTTCTTTGGAGAACACCTATTTTATAAAATAGTAATAATAATAGCTGGCATTTCTTGAGCACTTACTTTGGTCCGCGTATACAAGAATTACAGATTTCCCACAGGTCACTAGAACATGTGTTTCGTACACAATGTTTACATTCCTTGTGTGGAGTCAGCACAGTTACACAACACATCCCAGTTCTTTTTTTCATCCTCTATCCTTTCCCTCCTTCCCCGCTCCCTTCATCTCTTCGTACCTTTTCCCTGAGGGAATGATCTATCTCCACATTTTCTGTTATCTTTTATTTTGCTCTTTAGTTTTACTCTGAGTTCCTCATATAAGAAAAGCCATGTGATATTTAAGCATGTGTGTCTGATTTATTTCACTTAACGTTATGATCTCAAGGTGTATCCATCTTCCTCTAAAGGACTCAAGTTTATCTTTATGGCAGAGCAGTTCTCTACCACACATGAACACTACATTTTCTTTATCCAGTCATCTGTTGATAGATATATGGACCACTTCCAAAATTTAACTATTATGAATTGTGCTGCTATAAACATGGATATGTATGTATCACTCTAACAGGAGGTCTTTAACTCTTTCAGGAAGATACCTAAAAGGGGAATAGCTGTGGCAAATGGAATTTCTAATTTTAGTTTTTTGAGGAATTTCCATATTGATTTCCTTAGTGGTTGTACAATTTGCATTCCACCAAACAACACAGAAGAGTTCTTTTTTCCCTGAAGCCTCTTCAACATTTGTTATTATTTGATTTCTTGATAATGGTCATTCATTCTGGGGTAAGATGGAACCTCAGTGTTGTTTTAATTTGCATTTCTCTAATGGCCAGAGAAAACGAGCATCTCTTCATGTATTCATTGGCCATTTGTACTTCTTTCATGAACTGTCTGTTCATTTTGCTTGCTTATTTTTTGATTGGGTCTTTTATTTTCAGAGTTAATTGTTTTAGTTCTTTATATATTCTAGATATTAGCCCTCTGTCTGAGGAACAGCTGGCATAATTTTTTTCCCATTATATTGGTTGTCTTTTTACTCTGCTGGTTGTTTCTTTTGCTGTGCAGCAGATTTTTAAATTTTATATGATTCCATTTGTTGATTCTTGGAACTATTTCCCATGCAGTTGGTGTTCTATTCAGAAAGTTCTTGCCTATGCCTATGACTTTCAAGAGTCTTACTTGTCTTGTCTTCCAGCAGGTTAAGTGTTTCTGTTTTAACATTTTAGTTCTTTGATTCATTTTTTTTTTTATTTAGTACATGGTAAGAGACAATGCATTTGGTTCAGTCTTCTGCATGTGTGTAGCCAGTTTTCCCAATACTGTTTATTTAAGAGGTTGTCCTTCCTCCAGTGTGTGTTTTTAGCCCCTTTGTCAAAGATCAAATAATTCAATGTACTTAGGGTTGTTTCTATATCCTCTCTTCTGTCCCATTGATCCTCAGGTCTGTTTTTATACCAATACTTTGCTATTTTATCATAGTAGCTTTATAATATAAATTCAAGTCTGAAATTGTGATTCTCCCAGCCATGCTCCTTTTACCCAGGATGGCTTTTGCTATTCTGGGTCTCTTCTGGTTCCACATGAATTTTAGGATTATTTTCTCTAGTTCTGTGAAGAGTGCTGTTGCAATTTTGATTAAGAATGTATTAAATCTGTATAACAATTTTGGAGGTATGGCCCTTCTGACTATATTGGTTCTGCCTATTCAGAAGAGTCTTACGTATATGAACTCATATCTTCTGAGAACCCTATGAGATAGACACTACAGTCATTCCCACCATACAGGTAAGATGGGACTTAGTAACTTGTCAAAACACACAGCAAGTGGAGGATTTTGGATTCAAATCCAGGCTAGTGTTGATGATTTTGACACATAAATTAAGTTTTCACTGATGTGAATAACACTGCAATTTTTTCCCCATTACAATGCACAAAATGAAACTTCTCTGTCAGCTGCTATCTGAGTTTTACTTCCCTTTCTGTGGTTTCTTTTCCTTTCTCTGAACAGTGTAAGGCACACACTCAAAGTGAAGTGACTCCACTGCAAGCCTATGCAAAGATGATGCTTGAACATAAACTGCATGGCTTGGTAGGAAACAGCTCACCAAAGGTAAGAATTTGGTCCTTGCTGCTTTATTATAGGTTCAATACATTTCCAGACATGTAAGTCAGAACTAGCTGATCTTCCAATTTTTTATTTTCTTGAGCCATAGACTCTTCTTGACAACCAGGTAGGGAGTTTGAGAGTCATCTACCATCTTATTCTATAGAGGAAAACATGGAGCTAGAGAACTGTGCAACTCTCCTACCTTTATGGGTAATGTGGTAAAAGAAAACAAGTATCTCCAGTTTTTACAGCAGGCCTCCTTCATCTTTATCTTGGGACCTGTGGCCTTAAAGTTGAACATGGATAACTGCACCAAATTTTTCAGAAAAAACCTCAGTAGACACCCTGCATGTGGTCTGTTCTGAAAAGGCAATATCGTGTTCATTAATGTACAGACATCAAATTTTACAAAGTAAATCAACACTTAAATTTTTTAAAAAGTTGCTGGCCTCAGACTTATTTGTTTATTTTATTTTTCTCAGGTGGTTGGTTAAATTATTGATTGGTAAAACAAAACATGGTCCTTGCATTATTTTGCATGCAGTGAGTCCGATGTCATCATGTAGATTCCATGGCATGGAATTAATGCTACACACACATTCTCCTCTTCCCCCACCCCCACTCCCGACACAGGCTTTTAGCCAAAGCTATTCCCTACAAAGATTACGCTTTTGGGGTGTTTTAAAAATATTTATGATACCATGGTTTTTTCCAGCTTTATTGGGTATAAATGAAAAATTAAATTGTGTGATCTTAAGATATAAATCATGATGATTTGATGCACTTTATGAAAGGACTAACACGGTCAGGTTAGTTTAAGCATGTGTTACCTTGCCAGGTTATATATTAGATCACCTGAACTGATTCATCTTATAACTGTAAATCTATACCTTTAGAGCAGATCTCCCTTTGTTCCTATCCCTGGTCCCGGGGAACCACTATTCTACTTTGTTTCTAGAAGTTCAGTGGGTGCCATCTTTTAAAATGGGAGACAGACCTAAAGTCTTGGTTAGCTGGTTGATGGTTATACCTGAGAACACTTTTTAGAAAAAATAGTCTCCTTTTGAAGCTGTGATTATTCTGGTTGACTAACCTGGACACTGACCTTACTGCCTGAGTACAGCAGAGATGCTCCTTAGAGAGAGCAAATTGACTTTTGTTTCAAAAACATGCCATATACATGGTCAATGTTTACATTTTAAAAAATTATTATAGTAAAAGAACATTGCCACTAGCCACCCTCAAACTATCCCCCTCACTTATAACACACTTACCGGATCATTCTTACCCATTTCTGAAGCAGTTCTGGAGGTCCTCTTTCATGAGGGTCTTTATGAGGTGTGATAAAAAATACGGCAAATGCCACTGCCACATGCCACTCAATACAAAGGCAGGCTGATCAAACCATCACAGTGTGTCTTTGCCCATTTCATTCACCAGATGACTTTTGGGGCCCCAAATCAAAGTGACCACGGCAGGTAAATGTTTTGTATCAATTCAGGACACCGAGGCAACAGGATAGGGAAACCAGAGGCATGCATGAAAGAGGACTCCAGAACTGCTTCAGTTAGGGGTAAGAACAATGGGATAAGTGTGTTTAAAGTGAGAGGAGTATTTTGAAGTGGATTAAGGGCAATGTCTTTAACGAATTTTTTAAATTTAAACATTCTCTGTAGTGTTTGATCCTACCTCATATTTTAAAAATAAAATAAAGGTGAGATTAAGGATTCCTTTTGGAAACTCTAACAATCCAAATTCCGAGAGTCGTTTCAAACTTGCCTTAGTTTCGGAGTCTAAAGGAATACCACAGCTAAAGGGAAAAATGTCACTCTCACTGTGGGCTGATTATGCAGTCTTGGGTTCTGGTTTGGGGCAAACATTTCCTGAAATTGTTTCTACCTCTATCAGTAGTTAACTCTGGGACTCCAAATATTTTCCTTTTTTGCTGAAGGCTCAGCTGTTTCTCTGTTTGTGAAGCAACAGAACTAACAATGCAAAGTCACTGACACTGGAAGGCAAATGCATTCATTTCTCATTCCCCCTGAAAAGTGAACTTAATTTAAGTAGAAGAGTTTTCCTTACATCACTGATTTTAAAAATGTCTTAGGCACTCATGTAAAGTCTGATATATGCAATACAATGCTATACTTTTCATATGCACACATACACACACAAATACAACTCAAAGAACAACTGTGTAAATATAAACATCAAGTTCAGGGTAGGTATTGCTTCTGAAGGGTAGAGAACAGAAAGCACAAGGGAACTTTGGCTGACTTTGTAGTATTTTACTCTTTTAAGATACATTCAGATAGGATTGCGTTTTTGTTGTATTAGTCTTTTTTCTTGTTATATTTATTCTCCATATTTTAAAAATACTTCAACATCAAAATATAATGTCAATAAGAATTTTGCTTACTAAAAACATATGAGGTCTTTTCCTTCTCTCACACCTAGAAGCTATGAATGACATTTTACACAAAGTTGCCTTCGTCTACATCTTAGGGCACAGTGGTCTTAAAGTGAACACTGGAAGTGGATAACTACACCCAAAGTGTCAGAAAAAAACTCTGTGGACACCCTGTTGCTGACTGTTCTGAAAAGGCAATACAGCATAACTCCAGCATCCTTTCTAAGGATCGTAACTAATTTTACTGTTTTTCTGTCATTACATTCACACTTTTAGAGCTAAAATTGTTGTTGGAAGTGTTTCAGATACTCTATGCATTTTACACTTAGTTCTGATTCTACTATGTTCAGTTTCTTAAATTTGATTTTGTTTTGTTCATGGGTTCTGTTAACCCCACACTGATTCTTTCTTCAGTCCTTTATAGGGATCTACCCTTCCTTTTCCACAGTGTCTAAATTTGTCAAGTACACCGAGCAGGGCAGACTCAGCAGTTGGCATTTGTCCTTTCCCATCAGTCCTTCCAACACCATCCTGCCCCCTATAACCTACTTAAGAGGCATCTGCCAAAAACCTATGTCCATGAATTCGATCATTCCGCCCATAAAATACCTCTCACTTCTCCTAGAATTCCTCCGAATGTAGGAAAATTTTCTAATTGTGACCCTAAAGTCTGGGTAACGTCATATAAGTGGCCATGATTTATGGAAATCAGAAAAGTGAACATACTCCAACTAACAACTGTCTAAGGTAAGGATAAAAACAGGAATAAGACCAACATTACTCTCTTACTGCCAAAAATAAATTTAGTCAATATGACTTTGCAGCATGCACTTGTAAATATCACAGTTCTTACAGGTACGGTTGAAGCAAAAACTGCCAAATATTTATTCTCAGCTACAGTCAAATGAATCACATGCCCCTTATTTTTTTCTTACCTGAAAGCAGATAGAAGACAAGAAGACACTTGGTGAGCATGAAGCTATGACTGCGTGAGGAAAACTCAGACCAGCAGTGCCAAAGCTCTCAAAACGTATGCACATTTGACTTTCAGAAGGAAGGAACCTTCTCCTTCCTTACTATGCTAACTTGTGTCAGTTTTCTGCAAAAGGCCACAGAGCTTTCATGGGATACAAGTGGAGACCATCACAGACCCCATAAACCCATGTCTACAACTGCAGCATAAGATTTCTTTAGTTTCTGCATCTGAAAATAAGAATTAAAGTATCTATTTCTCAAGTTTATGAGGAAAATTCAATAAAAAGTAGAAAAAGGTGTGTGAAAGGGAGAGATGGGAATAAAACCTAGGTTTCTGACAAAGTTCATTATTAATTTAGTTGCCCTGATGTACCAGATGCACTGTGCAGACATTTAAAATCATAACTCACTTTTTGAAGTCTTGTGAAGAGAGATGTGTATTTTACACATACACACACATACATACCTGAATGTGAATACATATATACATATACAATATAAATATGTATATGCATAAATACTTCTGGGTATGTAAGCACACGTGTATGTAAGTTAAATCTGTGTTGTGTCAAGGATCTTCCAACTGAAACAATTGAAAACAAATGTAGCCATGCAACATTCTGACCAATAACTAAAAATTTCTACTTGGAAGCCAGGATGCTCTTAAGAAAGGGCTAAAATCAGACTAACAATCTGTCATCCCTAAGAATTTTCCCAACAAATGTCAATTCACACTCCTGGGGGAATTGAGAATTCAATTGGGAATTGAGAATATGAGAATAAGCCTTTCACAAAGTCTAACCCAGTTACAACACACACACAAAATTCTTGGATGACCAGTTGAGGTCACCTGAACTAAGCTGCCTTCATATCAGCTGCAATCAAATTGACCACCTCATGGTCTAAATACCTGGGGCCACACTGGTCACTATGGGTGTGGGAAGATAGTGAGACTGAGCTGTCCACTTGAAATGAATATCATAACATCTGGTACTAGCTATTCTAACATGGTACTAACATATTGTTATAGCTGATGTATAGACGTCCTCCCCAAAAACCTCATGCAGTCACAGGTGTGGTTTGGGGGTGGTTATTAGATCATGAAGATGTGATATTCATTGGTGGATTAGTCCACTGATGAATTTATGGTTAAATATGATGTTTGGAGGTGAAGCCTGGTTGGAGAACTGGGTCACTGGGGGTGTAGCCTAGAAGGACCTAACTCCCTCCTCCTCCCTTGATCCCTCTCCCTTTGCTTCCTGCCTGCCAGACCATGAACAATGCTCCTCTGCCATATTCCTCTCATGCCACCCTGCCTTAGAGATAGCCGATTCCGGACTTAAACCTCTGCAAACTGTGAGGCAGTTTATAGGGCTACTATATCTTAGTGATGAGACATTAACTGAGACACATACTAACTGAAAAGCTATACTCAGAAAATAGTTAGCAGCATGAACAATGGATAAGTGTGGGCCTGCTCATCAGAAAACACTGTAGTCATCTTCTGATGCTTTCAGAGTGATCTTGAACAATCTCATGTCTCCCTTCTGAAGAGGCAATCAGACCTTTAGGGTTTCAGGAACTCTTACATTTTGAGTCCAAGTATTATATTAGTTAAGTCTTATTGTTTGGTCGTATAATATTTGGCAAAAGTGGCATGCTGCTTTGCTTGCATTACTACTGATTTGTTCTTTCCCTTTTGTCTCCAATCTGCCTCCCTTGCTTCTTGTTCAGACTGTCCTTGTCTGTCAACACCATCTTTAGCTTCCTTTGGGTGAACTTGCCCACTGCCCATATCCTCTGCAGTCTTGGACCCCTGACTGGCTCTGCACCCCTCGATACCTAGACACCAGACCTCTGCATCAACACAGCCATCTGAGACTCAAACTTCAAAATCAGCTGGGTGTGATGGCATATACCTATAATCCCAGCACTGGGAGGCTGAGATAGGAGGACTGCTATAAGTTTGAGGCTAGCCTGGGTTACACAGTGAGTTCAGGGGCAGCCTAAACTATACAGTGAGACCTTTTCTCAAAAACAAAAGAAAACAAAACAAAAAAACTTCAAAATCAAACGTTTGTTACCTTTCTCTAGCAATTCACTGTATTTCTGCCTTCCATCTCTGTCAAGGGTACAATTATCTACCTAGCACCCCATCCTTGCATCTTCCCTCCTATTCAAAACACTTACTGGATCCATTATTAAATCTCAAAGTTCTACCTGGGAAACACTACTATACTTTCATTTACTTCCTTTGCTTGGTCCCCTCCATGTCTTTCCTAGACCACCACACCTCATCTTCTTTCTTCTTGGAGAGGGGAGCTAGCTTTAGTTGAGCACCACCATTAAAAGGCAGACTTTTAAACCAGCTATCAAGTGATTAGTCTAACCATGAAAACAAACAGGTGTGAAGTCCAGAATATGTACTGTGGCATGAATCAGAGTTTCTCTTTTTATAGGTAAATCTATATAGAAATGCGTAGTGTACTCAGGAAGTTACTTGCAAAACAAGAACAGAACAAGAGGAGCTGGTGACCTTAAGCAGTGCTGTTCAGATAAATGAGATGTTAGGCACTGTCACCAAGAGCAAGTCTTACCAGTCCAGAGGCCAACACTCCCATAGCCCCGTGCTTTGAGAATTCTCAGCAAACCAATGCCTCGGATTATTATCCTCTCCAAAGGCAGTTCATAACTCTGTCCCACCTTCCTTTAGCTGGGTGAAGCTAATCAAGTGTTATCCTAGCCTAGCCTGGGATCACCTCTTTAGGATGACTGGATAACTATTCTGGTTGCATCACATGCTGATCCCTTGTCCCTTCTGCCTCTCCCCTCCCCCGACTCCTCTTCCGCCTCTTTCTCCTCTTCCTCCTCTTCCTCTTTCTCCCCCACCATCCTGCCCTTTCACTTTATCCCTGAATTTTCTCCTTTATTAACTTCTTTACCTCCCAAAACAAAAGGTCTTTTCCCCATGAGATACTGCTCTAACATGAACGTAACACACACCACAATTATTCTTAAAAGTGACCAAAACCAATTGTATTTTTCATCTCTGAGTAAAAAAATTTGTGTCTTAAATCTTCTGCCCAGAACTAGCTCTTGGGAAGCTGTATTCACACACCTGACCTGGAATACTGTATCTAAAATTTTCACACAGGCCGTGGGATCTAGGGCGCTCCCTGTGTTCTATCTCTTCTTCAAAATAAGACAGTAATGTCTACTTCAAAGGGTTAAAATGGGGATTAAACAAAGCAATATTTGTAAAGCAGACAGAACATCATACAACACGTGGCCAATGTTCAACATCTCTTCACCACCACAACTTTCAAGTAGCTGGTATGTGACAAGCACCCAATAAAGGATTTCTGAATTAAGTTTATAGTTAAACGTAAGGGACAGTGTCAGTGGCTACACAGACTACCCAACTAGAATCTGACTCCAGGGCAGATACGTCCTTTTGTATGTAAATAAAATACAGATGCCAGAGGAGGCTTTCATTCTGATAAAGTGGTTAAGCAGTAGGTGATGTTTTTGACATTCTGTTGCATGTTATTACATATATGTGTCCAAATTTGATTGACATCTTTTTTCTCTGTTTGTAGTTTTAAACTTGTTCAATAGTTAATGTTTAAAAACCACGTGAGATTGCTGCTCCATTAAGCTTGTACATGGGACAAGCAGCTCTGGAAATGTTCGGAATAAAATTTGCTAAGGCTGGGAAGGGAACAGTATAGCACTAAATTTCCATAGCAATGTAGTGTTATAAATAAGACGCAATACATAAGCAAATCAACCACTGAAGATGGACAGATAAACAAAATGAGTTTCTGAAGCCTAAAGTTTTTCTGGGTGAAAATTCACTCTTGTTTTCCAATGACCTAATGAACCCTTGCTCAGTTCTCATAAAACGTTCACTCAACAAAATCAGAGAAGTAAAGTCTAAGAAATCCTACTCGTAGTTGGGTTAATAACCAAATGGTCATTCATTAAGCAAGTGAGGTTGAGGATTTACTAAATGCCGAGACCCATTACTACTACGTGTTGATAATATAACTACGATGATGTCAACGTCCCTTTCTTGGGGGGCTGGGAGGCTGACAAATTACAAAGCTGCTTCCTCCTGGGCTACAGGTGCAAATCTAAGGTAGGCTTACTTATTCTAAGACAGCCACATATTCTGTCTGCACTCCCAGCTGTGACAAGCTCAGACAAAAATCTCTGTCTCAAAGTAATCCTGCCCTGGAGTCATAGGGGAAAAGCCTAGAGAACTTGGTCTTTCTGGAAATCTTATCAAGATGGAGATGGCATCACAACCTGTCCCTTCTCTGGCTAAGCAGAGACGAGGAAGCATTTGGGTAGAGAGGAAAGAGAAGAGCAAGGAGGAAACAAATCTAAGAGAAAGATCCTAAAAGTTCAGAAGCTCCCCTCAGTGTCTGAATCGTCTGAATACTTAGGAGGGAGCACAGAGCAGAAAGAAATAGGCAGGACATCAGTGCTCCTAACACAGCAGCAAGGAGCTGTCATTACAAGCACAGAGACCCCCTCTCTGTGGAGTAATGGAGGAGGAGTTAGTGGAGGTGGGAGCTGGTCCTTTCTCATACTCTTTAGAACCTGAAAAAGACTTTGGGCTAATCAAGTACATATAAGAATGTATATATACTTGGTTTTCTATGTATATATCTATAACCAAGTATATATAAGAATGTAGTTTGTTCTTGATAATTCTCTTTCCTTTTAAATAAAAGACAATAAAATTGTACAAACAAAAGCCACAATTTTATCACAAAAATATCTGTCAGGTTGCCAAGGTTTTGATAATAAATTTGTTTAAAGTTTGAAACAGTCAAAAGAAGGAAGGAAGGGAATCAGGAGTGGGTAGATGAGTGAGCAACCAATAAAAAATTTCCAGGGAGAATTGTAGCAAGTGGGTCACTCAAACCATCTCAGATGGTGGTATACAGTAATGGGAAAGCAACTCAAATGAACAAAAATATATTTCTAATTCCGCTACAACATATATGCTATGAAATTCAAGGCAGAAACACACAATCATACAGCAAAGTAATTCTCACGTGGTTCCTTGTAATGACCAGTTCATATCTGGAGCATGATAGCTGTTACAGTAAATATACATACACTCCTTCTTTGCTCCATTGAGAGCTTCAGAGCAACGTTATTTCCTGTAGCTCTGAAAGCTCTTTCATGTGGAACCTTCGCTTAGCTGGGCAGCACTGCCAAGAGAAAAGACAAGTAGAAAGCAAGGACGCCACGCAGACTTTCTCAGAACTGAGCCAAGAGATTAGAATTTCTTGCTACAGGGCCACACAATTCAAATCTGCAGTGTTCATGGAAGTGGTTTCTGACTCTAAAATTTTGCATATTTATATATAGCCAGACTGGAGACTTCGAATAATCAAGTCTGGCCTTTGAGGCATTCAGTAATCAACTCCTGGCCTCCCCCTTTGGTCTTTACTGGCCAGTGTGTGAGTCTCTTGAAACTTCACCTCTGCCTTGACCTCCCCTCACCATCTGTCCAAAACTGCAGAACTGCCCACTCCTGTCTACGGGCCCCACTCAGCTCTCTCTGCAAGGCCTTCCCTCTTCCGCCAGCTCCTGTGGCATTCTCTCCCTCTGAAGAAGGCTACCGGATTATTTTTTTCATTGCTAGTTGTACCTCCTTAACAAGAAAAGTCAAACTACAATAAAAGTATCTTTGCCAGCCACTGTTAAGTGTATTTCCATATGCAATTCCACTTTACTTATCCCAGCAACTCTTCTAGGCAGCTCGTCTTTTTCCCTTCCATGAGAAAATGGAGCACAGAAAACAAATGACAGTATCTGAGATCAACAGCCAGGGAAGAGAGGAGTCGAGAGCCAAATTCAAGGTGTCACTCAGAAGGCCTGATGGTAAAGCCTTTGCTCTTTTTTTGAAACAATAGCACTCTCACTTAATAACAGTACCTCCCAAACATTTACCACATTCATGCTTCTATGCACTTCTCCATGTCCCTCCCACAATCCTCTTCTTTTCTTTTCTCCCCTGTTCCCCCTTCCCCTCTCCCCTATTATCATTCCTGTTTTACAGATGTAAAATAAGGCTCAGCAAGATCTTACAGTTTGCGTGTTTCCTGTCTTCTAAGTGGAAGAGAGAGGATCCAGGCTCTTCTCCAACACAATACTGACCAACAGTGTCCCCTAATGGCTCGAGACATTGTTCCCTACAGTCTTGTCATTCTTTTTATATCAGAAAGGAACATCTTGAGAGAAAACAGATTTTGAGAAGGGATGTGTGGTATAGGTGTGCAGGTGGTGGGGGAGAGAAGGAAAAGGAACTGCCCGCTGCCTGGTCTAGATGGTTTTCAAAGGATGAAACTCTCACGCTATCCTGAGGATGCAGCCAACTGTCTAACTTCTTCCCCTTGAAGCCACGTTGGTTGGCCGTACTCTAAAGGAAACTGGGATGTAAACAGCTAAAAGTAGCAGGCAAACCTGGGGGTGCTCAGAGCTCTAGCACTGTGTGGGAATCCAAAGAGGCAACATTATCTCAAGCCCTACTACTGATTTGTTGGAAAAGTTCCACAGTCTCACTAGACCTACTACTAATACATCAGAGAAGTTCTAGAAGATCCTAAACACTTCAGCTTTGGAATATAATAATTAAAATGAGAAAAATGTGAGAAATGAGTTCCATTATGAATTCACAATTCACATTTCAAAATGTATTGTCATTCAAAAGACACCACTAAAGAAAATAACTGACAAGCGAAGAATGAGAGAAAATATTTGTAAGTCATATATCTGACGAAGGAATTACATCCAGAATATGTAAAAAAGAATCCTTGAAACTCCATACTAAAAAAATCTCTAATTTAAAAATGGATAAAAGATCTGAACAGATATTTTCCCCAAGAAAACATATATGGGAAATAATCACTTGAAAGGATACATAATTCATGAAAGAAATAAATAAAAATCTAAATGAGAGATCCCTTCAAATACAAGAGAATACCTGAAGCCAGAAGTAAAGTGTTTGAGGATGTAAAACAAATACAGCCCTCATGCACTGTTGGTAATAGTATGAAAGAGTGCAGCTGCTTTAGAAAATAGTTTGATACTTTCTCAGGAAGTTAAACATATTTTCCACATGATCGATAATTTACCAAATTTCTATTTTAGATATCTACTCAAGAGAAATGAAAATCTATTTCCACAGGTAGACTTACATACAAACACTCACAGCAGTGTTATTCATAATATAAAAAAGCAGAAACAATCCAAATTTCCAACCAAGGACAAACAGAGGTACAAAAAGTGGTATATCCATATCCATTCACATCCTGTACTGATAAAGCCATTAGCTGTATGAAACTCAAACACCTCATGGTACGCTTAGTGCAAGAAGTCAGTGCAAAATATTACATATTGGATAATTCCATTCATATGCAGTGTCCAAAATAGATAAATCCATTGAGACAAAAAATAGATTAGTAGTTGTTGAGAAAATAGATTGGAGATCAAAGGGGATGGGAAGTAACAGCAAATGGATACAAGCTGCCTTTTTGGAGTAATGTCCTAAAACTTGACACATACTAAATGTACAAAAAATCATTATATTATCCCCTCAGGCTGGGGGGATTTTATGGTGTGTAAATTATACCTTAATAAAACTGCTAAAAACAAATAAATAAAACTGCCTCTGCCTTGCTCCAGCTCCAGCCTCCGTGCATGGCTGCAGGTCTCCTGCCTTGGCTCGCCACAGTTGCCCTGCAGGGAAATCAGCTCATATCTGAGATCCACTTTGTGGCACATTCAAAAGTATAGAACAAAAACTGAAGAAGAGGAACTGGTGCTGAAGGCAGATTAATCCACAGACATTTCCTTCAAATGGGAAGAGTATTCTGTAATTCTCTTCTTCTAAACTTGCAAAATATACTGTATGGACAACTGATTGACTTAAATGTGTTGCAACAAATGCTTTATGCCCCGTTCATGTTCCCTGAAAAGATTACAGAGATTTGAATTAAAAGGTACTAGTTTTGATTACTAGGAATAGCAAGAGTTGAACAAAATTGAAATCAAGAGACATGACAGTAACACTGTTCTCTAGACCAAAGGTTAACAAATTGTCTCAAAAAGGGCTTTTTACTTTTTAGTAAATGCAGTAAGATCTGCGGGCCAAGATGCGAAATCGAGGATATTATGCAGTAGGTATATAACTCATTTAAAATGCAACCATTTGAAAATATAAAAGTACTCTCACGTCAGAAGTTGTATAAAAGTTGGCAGCAGGGCAGATGTGGTTGGCTGGACATCGTTTGTCAACCCCTAAAATGAATGTAGCCAAACAAACACACACACTCAAATCCATACTTATGCCAGCCTTGTCAAACATACTTTGCTGTTGCAGTGTGGTGCTAGACCTTTGCAAAGTTGTGTTTTACTGAAAGACATAGCCTTTTAAGTAACCACAACCTACAGCAGAAAGTATGTACCTATAACTCTCAAGTTGTAGGGAAATTGGGTACAAGGGAAAGGACAATAAGCAGAAGTACACTTCCACGATTTAGCTATTATGTATCCTGCTGCTATAAACATGGGTGCCTATATCTCTGTCATATGAGGTCTTTAGCTCTTTGGGGAAAATACCTAGAAGGGGAATAGCTAGGTGAAATGGAATTTCCAGTTTTGGTTTCTTGCAGATTCTCTATACTGATTTCCACAGTGGTTGGACTAGTTTACAGAAGGGACAACAGATTAAAAACAAAGGAAGTGGGATGTGTTATGTACATGTGCCAATTTGGCCCAAGTAATGTAAACATCACATACCATATATATGTACTAAAAAACTAAAACAAACAAATAAATAAATAAATAGAAGTACAATAATTAAGATAGTCTCCAAGTAATATAAATCTATGTAAACCTTTGTTTTGTACTCTCAGAGGGAGAATGACTCCCTTACATACATTCTTGCATCTAACAAGTATTTTTCATTCTTATTTCAAAGCATATCTAGTAACAATTCTGTGTAAGCCACTGCACTAATATACCAAAAAGCTTTCATTTATTTCACTACTCATTTCAGCTCTAATTCAATAAAATGCTGAGATTAAGACATAGAGGCAGACTTGGATACAGATTATGGACTAACGCAAACCTCTTCCACCCATACCCGGGGCTCATCAGCCTAAACTCCATTTCTAACTGTACTTGGCTCTAGGATTACAGAGATTCTCAGCGGGGATCCTCATTCCTGGCTCTTCTGCTTCAATTTCCTAATGAGGCATTTGATCAACAACTGCAGCCTAGGCTTGCTTGTAAAGATGTCGCTTCATGAAAACTACAACGACAATCAGGTCTGTGGCTGGTAGCTGTGAGAGAACAGGACGTTCTGAGATACCGACCCACACACACTAGGAGCCCAGGTCA
This sequence comes from Chinchilla lanigera, assembly GCF_000276665.1. Lineage (NCBI taxonomy): Eukaryota > Metazoa > Chordata > Mammalia > Rodentia > Chinchillidae > Chinchilla > Chinchilla lanigera. The sequence goes on from NW_004955449.1 coordinate 5,771,387, forward strand.
CAGGTAAAGGTGTGGAATGGCATGAAGTGGTGGCTGGGAAAGTGACTGCCAGACTATGGATAGAAAGGGCTTGGGTGAAATCTGTCAAATCCACAAGCATTAAAATCTGTTGTAAAATCAAGATGCTGTTTAACTAAATCGTTCGTTCACTTTTGCACTTTCAGAATCAATGCTCTGATGCCAATCTACCTATGTGCCTATTGGTAATCATTCCTTGAACTTAACTTTCATAAATGTTATAAATATTCCTTGGCTTACATAGCAGCACTTTCAACCCCTTTGCTTAGCAAAAGAACATGTAGCTAAGTCACTCGGGGTGACTCAGTACAGCTAATGAAAAGGAAAACATTCAACTACACAGGGAGGCCCCACTCTCTGCACAGGAGTCCTTTGAGCACATTTCTCTTCCCTTGTCTCAAAGTGACAAAATATTCAGCAAAAATGTCATGGTATTGCAAACATCAACTGGAATTCAAAGGACAAGTCCAAAGAAGAGCAACTGAGTAATAAAGAAATCTAGAAGTCCAAACTTCTGTTTCCCCTTAAATAGAATGGAAGGACATGGTTAGTGGCTGAATGCATGGGAATGTTAGAGTATGGGGATGGGACAATTTCCTAGTCCCTTTGAAATACCTCTTTCAGCCTTCTCCACTTACCTGAAATAAATCAGACACACAAGTGTAAATATCACATTGTTTCTCTGTGTGAGAAACTGAAAGCTTAAATAAAGACCAAAATATATAATAAATGTTGTAAAATAGGAAGAAAATGTTCAAACGGGAAGAGGAACTAGGTAGGGGGAGGGGAAAAGGAAGGAAAAGAAAAAAACAAGAAAAGAAAGGTAAAGTGGAAACAATGTTTTTATAAATAAGAAGGGCAAGAGGGGCAGAGGAGAGGAGAAAGAAATGGGGAAAAAAATAAGAATCAGGGCATATCATGTAGAGGTACAAATTCCATATAATGAATGTGATCAGTATGCATATCTAAACTACACCAATACATTTAATGATTAACAAAGAGAAATACCCCTCTTAGGGGTTAAAAAAAAATCTGTATATTCTACAAAACATAAATTCATGGAACGAATTAGCTGCAACTTGTTTTGTGAGACTGTACAGTGCCCTAAAAGAATTTCTGTAAAATAATGACATTAGAAGAATTTTTCCTTTGAATGGCAACCTGTTCAGGATTGAGAGGCCAAGGCTGGAAATAAAATATTGTTCAAGTACCTAGCAGTGATTACCAAGGTCAAAGCTCAAACTCCATTCCTTTATGCATACACAATAAGCCTCAACCATGCACTTTACTAGATCAAATATTCTCTGTCCTTTATGTCAACTTTTACTATTAATATATTTAAATTAGTTTATATCCATTGACCACACTGCACACACAGATATTTACTATTCTTCTCTTTTCCTTGAGAGCAAATGACATGTGTGAATTACTAATTTAAACTCTCTTGAAAGTAGCACTGCATAATTCTAGGCTGTTCTTCTAGGTATCTTCCCAAAAGTCTTAAAGGGATCATATTTCAAAAATATATGCATACCCATGTTTACAGCAGCACAGCTCATAATAGCCAAATCTTGTATACCCATCAACAGATGAATGGATTAAAAATGTGATATTTATACACAATTGAGTAATATTTTGCCATAAAGAAGGATAAATCTGAGTCATTTATAAGAAAATGGAGCTACCTTGAGACCATAATGTTAAGCAAAATAAATCAGACACACAAGCAAATCAATATAAACAGCAAAATAAAAGGTACATCATAGGAAACAGGACAATACATCTTTTGCAAATGGGAAGGGAACAAAGAGATGGTGGAAAGGGGGAGGGAGGGGAGAGAAAAGGGACATAAAAAGAATTAGGTGTGTTGTGTACACGTACCAACTCCTCATGATGAATGTAACCATTATGCACTGCAAACATACTAATAAAAAATTTTATATATTTTAAACTATTATTTTATCTCATGTCCCTTTGTAAATAGTTTATCCACAAGGTGGACAGATTGATCTGGGTGATCCTTTATTTATTAAAACCAAAAAGATTTGGATTAAACTAAAGCTACTGCTTCTAGCCATGGACCAACATCATTTTAGCGCTTACACATTTAGTAACGATACTGAAATTATACAGAGCAGTCAGTCTTCAAGCAGGCAGATAATTTATGTATCATTTCTCTTACTTGTACTTAGAGATGCATTTTTAAATCCATCTGTCTTCCTTAATTTTTTGCTAAATTGATTTTTTAATATCGCTACATCTGAAAAAGATTGTGCAAATCAATTCCCTTAAATTTTTTAAATGAGAGAAGGAAAAAAATGACCAACGCTTCTGTTTTGTGGCACCTTTGTTATTTGCAACTGCCTCCTCCTTCCTTAGTCTCACTATTACTATTAAAATATGCACATAGACTACTGAGTGCCTTCCAGAACCCTATCTAAATCAACTCCATTGACCTGGCATTTCATTTAAAGCATTTATGGTTTTGTGGTTTAGAATGGCAGTAAATTTTACTTCATCTGTGCCTCCTTTTCTGGAAGTCACTTCAAATATTCTTTGTCTGCATGGGAGCATTAATGCTAGAAAAACTCTTTAAGCAGAGTTCACCACTGGTCTTTGTCTTCAGAAACCTGATGTCCACCAGCAACCACAGATGTGCATGTGATATCATCAACAAATACAGTTATAACATGAGTTAACAAGTGAAGACATGGATTTGTTCTGTTCAGAAACACAACTGTACCGGTGCTGGCTTGAAACTGCTTCCCAGAGTAGAGAGTGACTTTATGTGGGAGACTGTGCCGACATATTTTTTACAGAATTCTAGGTGGTAAGAGAAAGTCACCTGATCTGTCAGTTGACAATGTTTATTTTTATGCACCTTTGTAAAGAGGAGTATATCTAGCCAATTTGCCTGGTTGAATCATAGGACATAGGCTGAAGTGTAATGAGGCAGGGTGGTGAGGATTATGAGGAAACAAAGGAGCTACAGATTCCATGGTAATAATTCTGCCTGTGCTGTGGAGAGCAATGGAAATCAGTCCATGGGGTGTTTGGGGTTGTGCTGTCTCTAGACAGACTGAGCACATTTTATAATACACTGACAAACAGAGACGGGGTGGGAGTTAACTCAGCCAGAGGCCATACAAAAGTAGGAAGTGGCTAACATTTCCATGTGAACATTATAGAGATACCAGATCCATTTAATTCAATCCCAAGTTTTAATGAGTGTGAGGCATTGTGTAAAACACCATAGGAAATGGAAAGATTTAGATGATATACAGTGAACATCCAGGCAAGAAATGAGACAGAATAGAGGCAAAAATAAACACAAGTCCTGATGACAAATGAGATACCTACTAGCACAGCGCCACTGGGATTCCAGAAGAATGAGGCGCTAGTGGTTGAACAGTAAAAATCCCTCAAAGTGGTGGGGATATATAAAAAGGCCCAGAGCCATAACACAGACTAGCAGGGACTTTCTCTTGCTTTAAGAAAAGTATGGTAGTTTCCTAACTGCAGAATGAGGAGTTAGGTAAATTAACCATGACTAAGAAGAAACCACTGTCTCTACATTTATGGTGAGGTGGCAGAGGCACAGGGGAAGGGAAAGTAGGTTGTGTTAAAACCCTTTCATGTGCAAATTACTGGCAGACAACCCAAGGAGGTATGCATCACTGTATAAGTGTGCTGCTGAAATGGTTTTAGCCCTACACCAGGGAAATCAGACTTTATCCCAGATGAAGCTGACTTGAAAATCCACTCTGGTCCCAAATCTCCACCAGTATGTTGCCAATACTGAAAATCTTACCTAGTACTAGAGACAAAAATGTTTGGCTAAGAAATGATTGGCTATACAAATGCAAATACCCCTGGGTCAAATCACACATCAAAGCATTGTCAAGTATTAAACTCTTGCTAAAATAATTGTAAGGAAGCTGGAAGTATATAAAGACAGTAGAGGGTTGGTTGGAGGAAAAGAGGGAAAGAAGAGTGCAGAGATTTCTTCATCCCTTCTGCACGCTGGGTCTTTGACAGCAAGAATGTGCTGGAAAACAGGAGAGGGGTTAAGATACACAGAGGATCTGACATAGGAGAAACAATGTACCAGTTAGTGTCCTCCTTTCCTTTCTTCAAGACTCATTTAAGGGAAAGAATTGTCTCCCTGGTACCCACAGAAGATCAAAATTCGGGGCCGGGAGTGGTGGCGCACACCTGTAATCCCAGCACTCAGGAGCCTAAGGGAGGAGGATTGTTACAAGTTCAAGATCAGCCTGGGTTACAAAGTGAGCTCAAGGCCAGCCTGAACTGCATAGTGAGACCCTGTCTCAAAAAAGACAAAGGAAAAAAAAAAAAAAAAAGAAAAAAGAAAAACAAAATTCACATAATGGTCACACAGTCATTGCTCTTTGGAAAGTATCAGATTTACATTCACCTACTCTGTCCTCTTCTTGACATTCTGAAAGCAGTCTTGGCTTCCTAGGGACCTCCTGTGGGGCGCTGTCCAGGCCTCTGCCCATGCTGCCTCCCCTCAGAACGCCTTTCTTCCACAGAGCACCATCAAAACGCCATGCTTCCTCCAGGGTCTGTGCTCACTGTGAGGCTCATTCTGATTTTCTCAACCCTCGACTGAACCCTTGCAAGATGTAGTTTAGATGCTTCTTCTTACATCAATTCATTCTCCCATACCATTACATCACTGCTTTTATCTCTCTGCCTACTGTGGTACCAGTACATTCACCTCCTTGAAGGGAAAGAGCTCATCTCAGTATCACCAGCTCCACAGCCTGCTCATTTTCAGAATGTAATAAATATTTGTGACGTTTAATTAAATTCACTCAAGACTGTCAAGCAGCTTCCACACGTGAAGCTTGAGAAAATGTTCCGAATAAAGTGAGTGCTTTATGATTTAGAAGGCTTCCTACAGTCTTCCAATAATGCAGTAGAAGACCTCAAGCATATATAAACCTGAAGGTCTGAAACAAATGTTACACAGATCTCAAATGAATCCCAGGAAAGGACTGTTTTCTGGAAATTACCTTGAGAGCAATGTACTTTAATCTAAAAAGCTGGAGACGTGGGAATAACAGTTATTAACCTTCTTAGATCTACAAGTCTTTCTAGACTAGACAATAAGCCCTGGCAGTTCACGGTTGAATGTACTCTGACAATGTTCATTTTTAAATATACTGATATTTTCTTCATTCTTAAGTGTTCCTGCAGTTTCATTTTCAGCAATAGTAAAAACAGAAGAAATACAAAAAGGCTGAGAATTTATTGCACTTCTCCAAAAATAGATGACTCATGGGAACATCCCAGAGATCATGACCCCTAAAACACATTCATAATGATACTTTGCATGTCCCTGGGAAGAATGGGAAGGAGAAACTGAACTTGAGAGGATAGAAGGCGCACACACAGAGCACCAACACGCCAGTGCTTGTCCTCAGCCCGGAGAAGTAACCTGGCCTCCTCCCACCTCTACAAGGTGACTTCAGTCTTGCCTAGCCTGTCAGAGGCTCAATTTCCTTAAGCGTTAAAAAGAAAGCAGAAGAGAAAGGAAAAGAGAAGAAAATGCAGAAAGGAGAGCGAAATTCCTCTAATTCTCTGGTGAGGAAGAATTTCATCATGCTTGCAAAAGGGTCCTGGAAAGTACAGAGCTGGACAAATGTCAGGCGCTGCTGCTCCAAACTGCCCACTTTCCTCAGCCTCTTTGTGCATGTGTCTCCCTTGCTGGCGAGGGAGAACAGTGTCCCAAGAGAAAGGAATTAGTTGTCATCTGTTTCTAGTAAGGCTCTTCTCCCACATACATGTCCTGTCTGCAAACTTACCAGAGTTTCCTAACAAAATGCTCAAGTTCTATATGAACAGTTCGATTTTGTGTGGCTGCAGTATGTGACAGCATTTTAAAAGGAAATTAAGATACAGAAGACTAAGGGAGACAGCTGTACTGGAGAAGTGAAGATTAATGACAACTTTGTATGCAGTCATTAGTTTTTCATTCTGAGATGGTTGATGAATTGAAATGTATTTTTTCATTAACCCTGTAGTTTCATTTTCTGTGATGATATTATATTTTCAGAATGCCACATATTAACTATAAAAGGTTTACAGGTACCATGGGATAAATTTTAATTCCCTATTCTTCCTGTAAATCATTATATTTTAATCTCATCTCACTATTTTTTTTACCTTCAGAAAAGGTCTATGACTGGCTGATAAGAAAATAAACAATTTTGCCAGTAAAAGATGGGGTGTCTGTGGCTCATTAACATGCCACATATACTGAGGATTTTCTTTTCTCCTAAAAGAAGGAGTTGCCCTATATTTAAGGCCTTGCACAGTCTCTTATTTATAGAATATGCTCTTAGACACTTTATTTTGAACAAAGAAATATTCTTTGAATGAAGACACTGAAATTGGGAACAACTTCAGTTAATGATAGTTTGACATACTTATAAAGGTCAGTTGATGCAGTCAGATATTTTAAGAAGGCAAAAGAATTCAACAAAAAATTGTTTCTAGGTCACGACCTCATAACTGTCCATATTAGATGTAGATGTCATTGTTAACAAGCCGTTAAAGGTCCATTTTAAAAGCAGCATGGAGAGTAGTTACCCTTTGGAGCATCTCAGTATACCTAGAGCAGGAGTGAAAGTACTGTGTGAAAACAGGCAGATGAGTGCTACAGCCTGTGATAAAATTTATAGAAATGATTTCATACATGGTTACCAAGCACATTAAAGTCCATGCGATTTAGATGCAAGTGAAAAAATAAACTCGGGTAGTTGCCCTAGATGACTTTGCAATAGTTCCAGTGACTGTAAAAGACAATCTGCAGCTATACGCTTTGAACAAATAATTTCATGAAACTTAACAGGAAAAACACTTCTAAATAAACATTTCAATAGTTAATGCTGTTAACATACATGTGGTATTATTTCATCTCCAAAATCGTATTTATTCAAGATGTCCCGAGAATATGTTTTGTTTTTAGGGAACTAGAGGACATGCCTTATGTATGATATCTGTCCTTTGGAAAAGCAAAAGTGGAGCTAGTAGTAGTGTGAAAGTGAGTCTGAAAGGGGTTAGAATACTGACTTCAACACTCAGCTCCCAGAGTTCAAAACTTAGGGAAGGCACCAGGAACCGAGCATTGTAAAGAGAACATGTGGACTAGTTAGCACTTTTGCTGTGATGAAGGAATCACACTCAGGCTTTCTACTAGAGCAAACAAGCAAAAATACTAACTCCAAAGCATCTGCTCTGAACTCAAATTTCATTTAGAACCCACGCATGAAACAACAGCATGAAGGCTGTTCACGCGTCATTTAGAACCCATGCTGAAACAACAGCAGGAAGGCAAGAAAAAAGCCACTGGAATGAATGATGATTTCTTCGTGTAACCTCACATTTCCCCACTGATACTGTGTTCCAGTGAGGCCATGGGTCACATTCCCCTGAACAAGGCTTTCTGGAAGTCAGCCAAGAAGTCAGGTAAAAGCTACCCCAAACTATAAGCCCCTCTCCAACATAATCTGGTCTCTATCCTGTTGAAGTTGTCATTCCATATGAGCCTGTGCTTAGCAGTGACCCAAGTGCCCTTGATGAGATTAAACCAAATCCTACGATTTACAGCACACTAAATTCATACCTTCTTGCCTCATTAGTAAAATCCAGTCTATTAGCCTGATGCATGAACACATATCAACAAATGCTGATTTGAGGCAGTTCTCATAATAATTGTAAAGGACCATGTGTAGACATCTTTCCCTTACATCTGGAGAAAGTATGAAGTCCATTTAAGACTACTTACATTACACAATAAAGTCTGCTAAAAGTAAAAATAAAATTGACAACTTTAGACTCCTCCAGGAATCTTAAGTAACATATAAAGGAGCACAACTGTTTCACCCATTACAAAGCAACATTCATAGGAGTTAAACAGTAGGTGTTATTTGATGTCTGTGTAAAAAAAAATAAAAGTAATATCAATTTGAAACATTAAGCTTCACTTGTTATAATTAAAATTGGTATTATAAATAATCCAATGGAAAGAAACACAGGATAAAAAATTCGAAGCAGAAATGAATGCAATTATGGCATTTTTCTTTCATCTACTGATTTTTGCATTCCTCTAAGTGTCTCATTCAGTCCAACCTTGCCTCAAGAACCATCACACAGAAACCACATGAGAGGAAAGTGCAGGCCAAAAATCTCGGACTACATAATTATTCCTCTCTTCAGACTGAAAATACTCTCCCAAACATCTCACCATCTGACAGTCAGGAGTTGGGAACAGAATTAGTCTGAAGCACTGCATGCAAAAACATCTGCTCCTTATCCTCCGTGTTATGCAGCTCCTGATAAGAACTACAGTAACTCTGTCCTGAAATTTTTCCTAAAAGCAGCCACGACATGGTTTGAGAGTAAGAATACTTCTGTGTTTGCAAGATAAAAGGTTAAATTCCAATAGAAGCAATGGCCACTTTCATTAAGGATCCTCAGTGAAACTGAGAGTCAAACACAAGCTGTCACCCCTGCATCCTCACAACCCTAAAACATTACTGGGCAACCCTCTTAGACTCAAAGGGGAGAAATTATTCCTTTGACCAACCCTGAGTCAGTTAGCAAACCACCATGTAGTTGCTGAGCGTAGTCTGCACACAGAGGCAGTCTAGCTGGGAAGCAAAGAAACACTGAAGATATGAAACATTAGTAAGGAATAACTGTGAATAGCAGGCAATGGCCAAAATGGGTAGTGCTAGTTATCAGTTCCACAGGAGTGCAAGGACGAACTTTGGGAGAGATGTGTGTGAAAAAGAGCACTCAGGACAACAGGACGTGGGCTGGGCTCTGAGGCATAAGAAGGATGCAGTGGGCGGAAAGGAGAACAGCAGAGCTGAGAAAGAGAAACAGGAACGGGCTGGAATGTGCAGCGAGGGTGAGGACCCTGCCACCTTGGAGATGAGAGGGTGAGGATAGAACACACGGAGCTAGGTTCCCCGTGGCTGCAGGGAGTGTGGGAATGACAGGTCAGAGGAGGATGCAGGAGAGGTGGGAGGAGAAGGATTACATAGAAAATAATAAACAGAAAATGTAAGGAAAGGAGACATGTGTGACTACAATATCTCCACTTTCCACATTAAAACATTAGCAGTTTGTTGCTATTATTAGGATAGAGCACTCTGTCACAAAATGGTAGAAATAACCAAAGACAGCTTGCTTTGTTCCACATTCTGAAGGGCAAGACTTACGTCTATGAGCTCTTCGACTGTAAGTTTGTATTCTTTCATTTGTTGGATGAACAAGAGAAACTGAGGATTAGATATGTCAAATACTCTTCCAGGGACTAAGTGCTTGTGCCTGGATTCAAACTCTTGTCTCTCACTCAGGGTGAGATCTGAGAAGGAATATAAAATCCCCTCGGGCAGGATATGTGCTCTGTCCGTGCTGTATCCCAGAGATTAGACAATGCCTGGTACATAACAGGCATGCACTAAATGTTTCTTGAATGAATGAGTCTTAACCATTATTCATCTTGTCTTGCTACATAATTAACATTCCTCTTTGATGAATGAGTCACTAAGTGAACCAAGCAAGCACCAAGTGCTTTACATAAGACATTACCAATAAAAGATTCAGGAAATTTTATAAACACTGCCTTAGAAACAACTCTTGTAAATATAACAGTATTTTCATAGAGTATAGTTTTTCATTACTAGGAAGGAAATATTCAGGACATTATCTGCATATAAAATAAAATAATCATGAACATCAGCATAAGCCCAAAGACACATGATCTAAAATAATTTTGAAAGTTCTTAAATAAAACAAAAATATCAGACAGCTGGTCGAGGTTGAAAGTAGGATCCAAAGCAACATGGCAACACCATTCTTGATGCCTAATGACACACAGCAGAGAACAACGGACTTACGGCCAAGGTTAGAGCTGGTTCGGGTTTGCAAGGGCACCAGGCATAATTATACCAAGATGAAAGGGGCTATGCTTAGGGTTTAAGAAACACCAGACATTTTATACAAATTCTGAAGATATATATAAATGTAACTTATTCTACAGAAAAATCTTTTCTCAGATTCTAAAAGGAAATTTTGAGAAAGTACAGTGCTCTACAAAGCATTGTAATAAAAACAAAAACAAATATATTTTTCTAGACTCGCTGGACCTGATCATAACAATTTTTTTTCAGCTAAAAGGTTGTAAGTGTCCAATAATAGGTTAACACCTTTTATGATCGTTTTGACTTTGGGGAAGAACCGGAAGTTGCATGGTGCAAGATCCAGTGAGTAAGGTGAAGACAGACGCACCTTAATATTTTTATTGACAGAAGTTGCCAGAAATATTTTGAGTGAATTCAGGACATTGAGGCAGCCACAACTGAGCAACTAAAGACGCTCACAAAAGAGGGCTTCCAGAACTGCTTTAGAAAGTGGCAAGAATGATGGGATAAATGTGTTTAAGGCAAATGGGAAGATTTTAAGGATTAATGGCAATGCACATTGTACAGTAATAAAGATTTTAAATTCAATGTTTACTATATATTTTGATCATGCTGCATTGTTTTATATGTGAAAATACTACTGTCCCAATAGAATCCCCCAAAAGGAAAAAGACAAATGATTCAGGAAAGAAATTCACTTTATTCAGTAACAATTAAGTAAATAAAAATTAAAATATTATTTATACACATCCTATTGATAAGCTTTTTTAACTTTTAAAATACATATTGACAAGGAAACACAAAAAGTAGTACTTTCATGTGCTGCTTATTGACGAAAATAAGTAGAACATAGAATCTATATCACCTTTCTCTAGTCATTTGCTTATTTGTTCTGCACCTTATAGCTCTTATTCTTAAATCACTTTTAAACTTTGAATCATTATATCGCGGCCAGGTGAAAGAAGCTTAAATTCAATTGGCCAGGTGTTCAAATCCAAGCATGTTCCTCAGTGATTCTTTTAAACTTTCTTGGCACCTCAGCTTCATTTGTTAAATGAAAATACCTGTACCTATTTCAGTGGATTTGTGAAAATTCAAACAGATTGCACGAAAAGAGCCCAGAACAGCTCCTGGAAATTTATGTCAAAATAAAAGTACCCAAAATCATTCCCCAGGCACCCAGCTGTGTACAGAAAGCCCATATGGACACCTAGGTTCTTACACATCATCCGTTAGACCCCAATGACCAGCACCAACCCTATTCAAAAGCTGGCAAGAGTCAAGTGGCAATCGTGAGAACAGGCACACATGCCTTTCTCACTCCCCTACATAGTCCCTTTGTCATTTGGGGATTAATTTAGAAAGCTGGGGTTGCCAAGCAAGAGTTACTTAGAGACTGGACACCTTACTACTCATAACAATAAAGCTGCGGGCTACCGTGTGGCAGGCAAAGTAAAAGCCCTCAAACATGTCCACATCCCAGTCTCCAGGAACTGTAAATACCATTTATTACTTTCCATGGCAAAGAAGGTTTGATGATATGATTATATTATAGGATATAATGAGGGATGCTGACAGAGAAGATATCCTGGATGTTCAGGTTTGAGCCAGTGTAGTGGCCAAAAGTCCTTTCAAGGAAAAAAAGAGAGATAATAGGATCAGGATCTGGGAAGGAGATGAGAAGGTGAACAGATGACAGGAGTGTCACAGTCGGAGAGATATTAAGAGCTGCCCGGTAGGCTTTCAAGATGGAGAGAGGTACCATGAGCCAAGGAACTTAGGTGGCCACTAAAGGCCAGAAAGGGGAAAAGAACAGGCTCTCCCCTAAAGCCTCCAGAAGTCACGTGACCCTAAAGGCACCTAAAGGTACTCAGTGAAGCCCTTTTGGTCTTCTGACCTTCACAACTGTCAGATAATAAATCAGTGCTGACTTATGCCACAAAGTTTGTTTTCATTTGCTACAGTCCTGGGGGGAATTAATACAAACAGCAATGCCCAAAATGGGCCCCTTTCCTGAATCTGTTATTAGAGGAATGGGTGTTTATGGCCCTCATGTTGGTGTTCCCCACTCTCCTCCTCCAACTCACAGTGGCATAAGGTCAAGGGAGATCTGCTCCTCTGCCCTCCTGGGAAGGGATAAAAGTGTCATGGATACTGAGTGTCCATCAGCTCTCTCCTTCCTCTTTCCCCAAGCTTTCATTCCCCCTAACTCTTCAGAATGCCACCCCAAAAGCCCACCCTGATGCTGCTACCAGGTTAATCTTTATGTGTCTCTCCCATTAAGTCCCCTTCCTGCTTAAAACCTTCATGGCTTCACTGCCTCCCAGGCAAGGTTCTGCTGGTTTTCAGAGCCCTCCCCACAGGTCTCATCTGCCTCTCCAGCCCACTGTCCCTTTCCCACATCAGAGCTCCAGCTACCACCCCATTCAGGCTCCCTAGGACTGTCCTCGGCTTGTGTCACCTTATGCATCCTTAGTTAGCTGCAGTTTTTTCTATTCTCCATTTTCTGCCAGTCAAAATTCAATCCATTTTTTTCTGGTCTATCACAAACTGTAATGTCCCCTCCGCCCATTTGAAGACTTTCATAAGTCAAGTGCCCAGTATACTGTACTGCTTTTATTTTGGTGTTCATTTTATTGCTGTCTCATCTGCCTCTTCTAAATTCAAAGTTTCATCAGAACTGGTTTATTGATATGTGATGTGATACCAAGTTGGAAGCTGCCAACACAACAAACAGTTGGCAGCCTTACTCTTAAAAGAATGCTGTAATCCTGACACTCCTTATTCTAACACCGTCTTGCATCCCAGGCACGGGAGGCCCTGGAGAGAACCAGTGTGTTCCTTTAGAAAGTGTACATGTTCCTCTTCCACCATCCCTGCATCTGAAACCTATGGATGGTAGGTGAGCTCCAGTTGGTATTCCTCCTCAGAATTCAAATATTCCATACCTTACAGCTTTTTGTAGAACCTGTTTCAATGCATCTTTACAACAACAAAATTAAACCATGGGACAACTCCTCAAAGGTGAAGAAAATCTTTTGCTGGGGTACTGTAACAGCCAATAGTTAAAATGATAAAATTTAAGGGTTCGTGAAAAAAGTCTACTCTGAACGATGCATTTTCCTTAGTGAAGGTTTTATTAAATAGATGATGCTGATCTGAAGAATGAGTGTGATGTGTAAGAATAGTGGCTGCATCAGTGTTAGTCACACAGTATTGCAAAGAGGAGCCGCATGCCACATACTAGGGAGCCAATTATTTTAAAAGTACCCAATTTATTTAAAAGTATGATTTTGTTTAAATGTCAGTAATTTCTATGTAGGCATCAAATTCTCCCTCTGTCAGTCATTTCCCACAACTACTAGTGAAGAAATTATTTTTCTTTCAGGAATAGCATGAAATTTCACGACATAGATGGTGAAGTCATTTGAGCCCTGAATTTCTGAAATCAAAGGGAGACAGCATCAACAGCATTATGAAGACGTTTCTGAATAATTTAAAGTCATTTTTATTTCTTAGGACTTCAGTTGTTTTGACTCAGCAATTAAATTAATTGATTTCCACTCCATGGGTACTCCAAAATACAGGGAGGAGTATCCAATACATTCGTGATTATGATCAGTCCTATATAACAGGGGAATAATTAAATAAACCTTGCAGCCTCTAGATGCAATATTACATAGCTACATCAATGAACACATAAAAATAGGGCACTAACATGTTAATGTCAGTAAGGCAGCAATGTGCAAATCTCACTTGTCCTTCCATAGGTGGAGAATCTGAGCCAATTATTTAGAATTCACTCTATGGTGATACATATTCCTAGTGTTGGACTTTGGGTAAGTTACTTGGATTCTCTAAAGTCTCAGTTTCCTTGCATCAAATGTGAGAACAAAAACAGAGCCTAGCACAGATCAGCACTGTGAGGACAAGTTCAGGGACAAAGGATGTTTTGCCCAGGGTCCATCACTAACAGTAAACCTTTCAATACAGGGCCTTACATCAGGAGGAGATAAAATTGTAAACAAATTTCAACAAAATTGAAAATAAAATTTTCAGGGGCTGGCGATTTAGCTCAGTGGCACAGCACTTGCCTGGCAAGCACAACATTGAGTTCGATTCCTGGTACTGGAAAAAAAAAAGAAAAGAAAATTTTCAAACATTAATTCCCAGGCATGCAAGGTACCAGAGCTGGGGAAAAGTTTGCCTTTGAAGACCAACATTTCTCCCTTGTGTCACCTTGTTGAAACAGGTGTATAAGGAAAGATGCAGCGACTGCCACTGGACAGTGGAACGAGCTCAGGCCCCAGAACCTGAGCTCCTGAGCTCAAATCCCAGTTGCTCTTCTGACACGCCAACACCTCTACACCTGTTCCCTCTCCCTTTGATGGAGATAATACGACCTCCAGCTAGGGTATCAACAGGTTAAATAAGTTAGCACATTTTAAACAAAGCCCTTAACCTCACACTATTCTGAAAGAGAGGAAGGAGACACAGAGAGACAACAGAAAAGGATGACCAGCAAGGATGTGGAACCCTGTTCACGGCTGGTGGGAATGTAAAGTGGTGAGCATCTATGAAAACAATATGCAAGTTCCTCAAAAAGACAAAAATAGAATTGCCATGATCCAGCAGTTTCACTTCTGGGCATACACCCAGAAGAATTGAAAGCAGGGTCTGGAACATATTTGTACATCCATACTCACAGAAGCTTAATCACAACAGTCAAGAGATAAAAGCAACTCAATGTCCATAATAAATGCACGATAAACAATATGTAGCATATACATACACGGGAATGTTATGCAATCTTAGAAAGAAGGGAATTCTGACACACCACCATAATCACTTTAGAATGATTAAGATGGCAAGTTTTATGTTATCTCCTTTACCACAATTAAGTATAAAAAAGAATGCCTGTAGGGCAGTACCTTGCCCAAAGTGAGTGCTCAAAAAATTCCAGCAATTGTATAATGAAAGCGGTATTATTACATTCTGTTTTTTACATGATTTTTTTAAAAAAAGACTGGAATGGAAGTCTCTCCATTCAAGTTCTTTAAACAATGTTATATTATTCATGTGAACTCTTTGAGTATATCATATACATCACATGCCTTCAGTGAGGCTTTGTTTCTCAAACTCCTTCTAGGAAGGCAAAGAGGGTTTTCCACAGCCAAGAGCTGAAAATGAGCAACTACCTCTGGCCAAGAGGTAACAGAGGCGCAGCAGAATCTAACACAATCACCACTTGGCAGACAGTAAAGAAACCCTTGTTACACAGAGGCCCTTGGCAAGGCTAGCACTGCCCTGCTCTTCTTCCAGTTGCACCTCGGTCTCCTAAGTGGGCTCTTCCTGGCCATCGGTGAAACAATAACGTTGTGGGGCTCCACAGGGGAGCACACTCGGCAGCTGCCTCCGGTAAGAGTAGGGTGCTTCAAGGTACAAAGGAACTAGGACTACTGAAAGACGCAGTAACTCAAAGCCAACAAACATTTACCAAGGACCACTTAACACCAGGGCTTGTGCCAAGAAAGTTAACACACTGTGTTATTCAGAGCTCAGCAGCGCTTCCAGACATGTAACATTTTCCCATTTTTTAAGTCAGGAAATACGCTGAAAATTACCTTAGGGACAAGTGTAAATTAGAGAGACAGCCAGAATTGAAACTAAGTTTCAGAATTTCAAGCCCAATGATAATGTGTGAAACTTTCTGGAAGATAAATGAAAAATGGAATGGATCCTAAATAATCATTTTGCCTTATATGTCTTCTGGTGGGTAACTCCAGCATTAAAACATTTCCATGGGCTTTGCTTCTTTCTTTTAAATTTTTTTCAATATCAGGACATGAACCCAAGGGCCCTCTACTATTGAGCTACATTCCCAACTTTTTTGTTTTTTATTTTGAGACAGAATCTCACTAAGTTGCCTAGGCTGGCCTCAAACTTGCGGTTCTCCTGCCTCGGCCTCCTCAGTAGTTGTGATTATGGACAGGTGCCACTACACCCAGAGGGACTTTGCTACTCCTGAAGATGAAATAACTCTGAAACTTTTCTCCAGATAGATGAGCAAAGGAGGAAAAACAACAGACAACTCGTATGCACACTTCAGCAAAATCTGAGTTGCTATGTCTCAAACTTACAATTTCCACTGGAAATAAAATGACTTCTGTGAAGTAAATAAATGAAGGATGCTTTATACAAGTGTTTTAAAACCATTTATGCCAAAGATTGCAATTTTTGAGTTTTTTCAAGTTTCACATATGTTACCTAAAAAAATACAAGGGACAAGAACTTGAGAAAACATCATTATGTTCTGCAGTTCTGGGAGTTCTGCAAATGGATTACTAGGCCTTGAAAGGTTAAGGAGCATTTTATAATAGACAGTGAAAGAAATGCTGTCTTAGTCCTGATTTTTTAAAATTCTGAGTGAAAATGTCATTTTCTTGAATATATAAAAAGACAGCAGTACATGTTACAAGCTTTTTTTTTTTAAAGTACCTTAACCCACCACTAACAAAGATGCCACTCAAAACTATGTATATTGAAAGATCCAAATGCCTTTATGCAACCTTTCCTGTAGGCTGAATACGTATTTGGAAGGATTAGCCAATAATCGACATTGTCTACAAAGATTCACTTCTGTTTCTCCCTTTGGGTTTCCTGGCTCAGACCCAGCTGTGCTTGATACAGAGAAAGATTCCGAGTAAAGCATACCATTTAATTCCCTCTGTAACTGTCCAATACTTGGACTAAAACAATCAACCTAAAGTAACACCTGGAGAAGAAAGGGGAGAATCACAGTCCAAGATTCGCAAAGAATCAGCCCTCCTTGGGCTTGCGTTGTTCCCTAGGACCTTGACTCCTCCCTTGGTCAGAGCCAGGAGTCAAATCTTTATATGTATTTCAAACACTTTTCCATTGTCCTCATACCCTAAGTCAGAATATAATCATAACAATTACCCAATTGCAGTGGTGATAGTTAGCAACAAAGGCACACCTGCTGCCCCAAGGCGCAGTGAACATCCCTTTCCTGTATGACCTGCTTGCCACTCAAGTTATAAATAGAGAAGGGGGCTCTTCCCGGGGCTGACTGGGCTTGGCCAGCATCAGGCATTCCATAAGCAAATGCCCAGGTATGTCTGACTTGGTGGCCTTTGTGCTTAACTATCAGACCATTCTTTTCAGGGCAGAGACGGTGATGGTGACAAGAAGAAAATCCACAACACAGCTCTGTGGGGTGTGATACTGTGCCTTGTCCACTATCTCCTGCACCTGTTGCCCAGCACACAGTAGGTCAGTGATGGTGAACCTTTTAGAGTCTCCAGTAATACAAACAGCCCGCTGCGGCATGTATGCCATAGGTTGGACACTACTGCACTAGGTGTTCAAAAAGTCAGACTGCGTGAACTAGCGAAAGAGTGAAATAACACCATGAGTAACCACCTGGACTCAGGGGCTGTCTGCTCGGGATCCCACTGAGTCTGTATCTGCACTGTTAATAAAGCCCAGAGAATAAGTGAGTCATGTGCTTCCCGACATGGGCCAAGAAACACATGCCACTCATTCTGCCACCACCATTTCAAGTGAAAGAATCAACTGCTTCTTGTACAGGCAGATTTGGCATGTTTTCCTTAACTGTGAAGATAGGGAGTAAATTTTGTTCTTCTTTTGTTTCAAAGCAAAAATAGCAAAAACAAGATAAACAAAACAACATAAAAAAAATAAAAATGACACAAAAGTTCAAAACACGGTCCATTGTTAATTCCTACCATCTTGTTTTGAAATCCTGTATCTTTTTGTAGTTTTTGTGTTGTTTTGTTTTTCTCTTCATCGTTGCTATTTTGTTAGTTTTTTCTCTCTTTAAAATAAAAAATGGGGTAAAAAAAGGTAGGAAGTAAAATCCTGGTAGCTCTTTCTGTCAATGTCTTCCACTGGGAGCATTCCAAAGTGGCAATGAATACAG
>NW_004955449.1:5789494-5830290 GCF_000276665.1 Chinchilla lanigera
GCTTGCCAGGCAGGCGCTTTTGCTGCTGAGCTAAATCCCCAGCCCCGAGAGATAATATTTACTTTGACATTTTCTGCCTCCTCTGACCACATCACCAGGAAAATAATTCAAGTCCTGCTCTTAACTGCCTTACTTTATATAACAAGAAGCATAACAAACAGAAAAACAATTTCATGGGCCATTTTTGCTTGTTGAGCAAAACAAGCAAAGTTTTACTCATAGTAAAAGCAAAGTTACCAAGAAAGAGAAAGTAGGCCCTAATTTTCCCTATCAAACAGCCCAATTAGCACCTCTCCATTCCAGTGAAAGAAGCCTTGAAGTATGTGAATCGATTCTGATTCAAATAGTTGCTAAACCCCACGTGGCTGGCATCACAGTACTGTGTTTTGATGGAGTTCAAAGGGTAAACAGAAGTAGGCAGAGAACCCTGTGTTCCAGGTGAGGCCTACGGCAAAATGAGGCAATTGTGAGGTAAGAAACTTAAAAACTGAAGCCAAATTTAGTTTCAGTGAGACCACAAGAGCCACATGCATGTGAATTACAATTTGGTTACGGATGCATTCACCATCCCTATGTCTGTCTCTTTCACACCATACAGAGACTGCACTGTGAAATTTTCCTATACAGGTTGATACTACTGAAAAACAACAGCAAGGGGTCTGTTACATTCTATACATCGGTGCCAGGCAAATACGAAAAATAAGGGTGTTGAGAAACTTAAAAAACCTTCTCTTAGGGATACAGTCTCACTGCACTCCATTATGTCTCTGACTCAGCAACCAAAGAAGGAACAATACTCATTATCTCTAGAGAAAGTCAAGTGTAAAGGCAAATTTGATTACTTAAGGAATGGGAGGGAATCCAGTGCCGTTAAAGTCTTTTAAAGTCACCATCTCCATAGTTGTACAGAGAAAGAAGCAGGAATACAGAGTAATCACATGCAGTCTTGACTCTCACTACGCATAATGAGCAAACTACTTACCCTTCCTGAATTAGGGTAAAACCATCCGCAAAGTGAGAGTGGGGTAAGGATTAAGTGAAATGACTTTTGTGGAGATCTGATACATAACAAGTGTTCATAAATGTTGTTGCTGTCACAGTGGCAGAAGGCCCAATCACGGTGGCCAAGGGCTATTAAAATAATTACCAAACAGACAGTACTCACAAAAGCCCTAGGAAAAGATTCAGCACAGAATATACGTTTATTCTACTGAATGACAGAATGAATTCCATATCCATGACTGACAAACAATGATATGTCAGGATGGGAGAGCAAATAAAATTAGAGGATTAAATTGACCTTGGGCTTCTAACTAACTACAAGTTCTTGGCAACGCAATCTTCTAAAGGTCCTGCTTCATGAACGTCGTTCTCTCCCCAAAGTTCCATCATCCTAACAATGAGTGGTTGGTATTTTTGACTGTTCTCTGAAGGCCTAGTGGCTGGTTTGGTGTGACACCCAGGAAGGCCAGAAAAGATGGCCTGATTCATTATGTTTAGTTAAACTGCAACCCTCTTCTCAAGGTCAAAAGTAAACGTGGATAGTAAGGCAGCAATGGCTAAGCAGCCTGGGGCTGGCTGACATCCAACTGTGGCCAGGCTTTGCCTCATCCAAAAGCAGGTTGTTCTTGAATGTTACACCACAGCATTTTCTTCTCTCTCACCTTTCTTTGCTGGTTCATTTCCCAGTAGCTTTCCTCCCTCACTGCATCTCTATCCTTTTCAAAAGAACAAACTTGTCAAAACCCACACCCTTGTTTGTTCTGGTATCCACTCCTGCCCCACTTCACTTACTCATATGTCACACTGTCGTTAATATATGTTTCTAAAGTTCAAACTTTTACTCAAATTCACCATCTTCGAACAGAGATTTTTCTGCTCAGCATTACCAGAACGGTCAGTCTTGGCTGCATTCCCCCAACCAGCTAAATTTGGTTAAATTTACATTTGTGCATTACTTTGTAAGAGCAAGCCCTGCCAATATTGTTTTCTGGCACATGTGAGACAATACTCTCTTTGTTGGTTATTGCCTCATAATCAGTTAATGATGTGGGCAAACGTTTACGTTCCCTGTGTCTCAAAGGCCATGACCCCTAAGACATCTCCATATTTCACTGTATGGTGTGGATACTTAGCCAAGATGGCAGCTTCCCTGAATCACCATGAATCCAGGCACCCAGAGCTCTTGTATGCAATTTTAACAAACTGTAATAAATAAAGCTGAGGCTCAAAAATGGACCAAAAAGACCAAAGAGAGTTTACTTCATATCAAGGTTAAAATGATGTTTCACATAAAATAAAGGATGTTAAAATCCTAGTTTTCAAAATATTTATCTTCGAAGTTTTGTATGCATAGCACAAATAGTTTTGACCCTGATAGGGAAGCATGACAGACTCCATTTTCTTTTCTTAGATCCATATTAAGGAAAGTCACTTAAGTTCAATTAAACTGCAACTGACCCCACTCTTCAACCCCTCCCTTTGGTTAGCTACCAACCCACTTGAAGGAGAGCAGAGTCATAAAATGGGAACATAACAAACAGGACAAATTGGGAAGCAGGCTAAAAGTTAAACCACAATAGTCATCTGGAATCTGGCTGTTCGACAGCTTCTGGGAAAGGTAAACGCTGTGATAATTGTGTGACAGTCTTGTAAAATTTTCCAAAATGAATTATCAGTTACTATGGAAGCCTAAAAATGTACTTAAACCGAAGGTGAAACCCAGATCAGCATGAACATCTTCTCTGCCTCCTGGTCAGAGACTGTCAGTCAGCTGGTTCAATAAAGCTTTGTTGGTTCCTGCCCTTTCAGTCTCTTATGAGTGCCAGTCCTGTTGAACTCACTTGCTGTATCAACCCTAACCTCAGTTGAAAAAGTCCCACGAATCAAAATGAGTAACAAGAACCCAAATATTAAGCTCACATCTCATATTTATTTCATCTATGAAAAAAGGAAAAAAAAAGGTTTTCTATAATCATTACAACTTTCAGCTTAATAATTGCTTTCATAAGGAGATGGCAATTACCATTGTTGAAACATGGTAAATACACAGAAATTCATTATACTATTCTCTCTTGAGTATATCAAAATTTTCATAATAAAAAGCTAAAAATAACTTATTTTGTTCTGTTGAGATTAAAACTTTATTATATTTCTGTATAAATGTATGAGTTGAGTTGAACCATCAAATCATAGCTTGTAGACATTTAATTAATAATAAAATTTTAGGGAAATTTTTTATTTGAGATAATTATAAGAGGTCTAATATTACTTTTTTCAAGTACTCAAGAGAAGTCATAGTCATTGATTTTACACAAATGTAACCCTTACAGTTTTCTCCTTTGCTTACTTGGTTGTCTTCCTAATGAAGATCTTATTTTCACAGCAAACAACTGGGATCTAAAACACCTAATGAGGGTACAAAGTGCAAAGTATAAAGAGAAAAAATGGGCAAAGAAATTAAAACATGCTGCTTGCTTTTTGTCTGTTTTCTCCTCTTATTTATATGCAGATTGAGAAAACTGACTGGTTGGCTGCAGGCATATCAGGATATGTTTCTTAAAATTAAAAGCAAAATTTAAATAAAAATGTCTAATGCATCAAGTCATTCAAAGCTCAAGAGAAATCCATGTGACAGCTTAAGAATCCTCAGTATGTGGTACAAAATTTGCAGGGGAGAAGGGAGTTTGGAATGGAACATCAGCCAATTTAACAAGAACGTCTTACCTCAGCAGCTCCCTCGATAATGAGCGAAAAGGCACAACAGTGCTTTATTAAGAGGGCAATGGTTCCCTTTAAGGCACTCATATGCAAAGCTGGCTCTACAGGTCAAGTTTTTTTTTTTTTTTTTTTACAGGTCCAGTTTATACCCTCAGTATCTTCCAAAAGTCCAGACTGACTGAAAATCAGAACCTTCCTCCCCTTAGACAATGAATGTGGAGATGTGAAAGAAGGAATAAAATGCTCTTTGGGTGACATCAGTTCCAATTTGCCCCAGTCAGCCCTAAATGATAAGTGCCTGCTCCAAAGCTGCATTCTCTCTGCCTTCAGCCTTTGGCTCCATTCAAGGAGTCACACCCTGCACTCCAGGGTGTTTGGACTGCAATAGGGTGACGTGTGAGTGACCACACTCTATGACACCTCCATCCCTTATTCTTCCAAAAAGCAGCCTTCTGAGTCCCTCCCCTCCAACATAGCCCCAGAGAACCAGCTCACACATTCTCCTCTGCCCGCAAACTCCTCAGTCCTCACAATCTCCACTGATGAGGCTGTGTGCTATCTCCCTGCGGCAACAGAAACAATCAGGAGGGACTCAGGTGACTGTACCTTCCTGCTTGCAGTACCCAGGCCTTCACTGCACTGCTCATCCCACCCGCGTCAGCCGCCACAGCTCCTGCCATTCTCCCCTCGAGTCTTCCCGCTGCATTCATCATGCCTATCAGCACACAAACATGTCACCATCTTTCTTTTCTTAAGAAAAAATCCTTGAGCCCACAAGTTTGAGGCCAACCAGGGCAATGTAGCAAGACCTTGTCTCAAAACAAAACAACAAAAACGTCTTCACCTGCATTCCTCCTCTAATTACCACTCTCTCTTTTTTTTTTTTTTGGTATCGGGAATTGAACTCAGGTCCTTGCACTTGCCAGGCAGGCACTTGTACCACTGAACTATATCCCCTGCCCTCATTCTCTTCTTCTAAATTTCCTTTTTAAAAAACTGTATTTTACTTTTTTACTTTTTAAGTATCTGTTTATTTGTACGTTTGCTTTTTAAAACAAGTTTTCAGGAGTTGCACAAGTGTGTTGGTTACTTTTCTCTCACTGTTGAGACAAAATACCTGACACCCAAAATTAAGGGAGGAAAGGTTTATTTAGCTCACAGTTTGTGGAGGTTTCAATCCACAATCAGCTGGCTCCAAGGCAGGGTGGCAAAAGCAGCAAGAGCAAAAGGCAGGGGGAGTGTGAGAGTAGACTCTGTCCCTTATATTATAGGTAGGCACCCGCCCTATGGCAAGTGTAGCACTCAAACTCATAATGCCAGCACTGGACAATGAATCAGTCACAAACTCTACATTCAGCTGCCTCCAGAAAGCAGCCGCTCATGATTGCATGAGGCTTTGGGGGAACAGCCAGAGAAACCATAACAGCAGTCTCAAAATTGTAATCCTCTTGCCTCAGCCTGCCAAGCAGCTGGGATTTCAGTCATGAGCATGAATCTTGACTAGATTCGATCTGGAGAGAAATACAAATGTAAGACACATGGGGGAAAGTAGTTGGGGAGATCTGAATATGAAGTATACATTAGTTTACTGTGATAGTGGCGTTTTGTTTATGCAGAAGAACATCTTTACTTTCTGAAGATTCAGGCTGAAGCACAATGTCTCACTGTACCTATAATTTACTTTGAAAGGTGTTCAGCAAAACAAAAAAGACAGCTAAAGGCAAAGCAAACATGTGAAAACATTAATTCTTGGATGTGGATGATGAATATATGATGTTCACTAAACTACCCTTTTCTTCTTCAATATGTTTGAAATTTTTAGAGATGAAAAATTTCTAAAACTCCTGAATCAATAGCTCAAGCCACCAAAATGTGTCACTCACCTAGATTACTGCAGTAGCCTTCTACCCGCTCTCTGTACCCCGCTTACATTCCAGCAGCTCATGCTGAACCCATCAGCCAGCACAACCCTGTTAAAATGTCCACCGGGCCACACCTCTTCTTGGTTCAAAGCTTCTAATGGTTTCCAATCTCGGCAAAATACCAAAGACTTCAAGATGACCCACAGGGGCTCTGCACAGTTTGGCTACACACCCCCTGCCCCAGGTGTCTCCCTTCTATTCCTCTCTCCCCAACCTCAACTCTGGGCGTGCTTGCCTCATCCAGGTCGGCTGTATCCCTTCTCCAAGGGTTTGCAGTTGCTCCTCCTCTGCCTGAGTAGTGTCCCTTCACCTCCTTTGAGCCCTGGCCCTAAATTCGCCCTCTCAGGAATGACTTCCACCACCACACCAAGTCCCTGCCTCCCCACTCCTGGTCATTCTTTCTTGTTTCATTTTTCTCCAGCTTCCTTTGAGCCAAATGATATCCTACGTATTTTACTTAATTATCTACTGTCTTCTTTCCGAAAGAAACCATGTCCCAAGCACTTACAGGACTATGTGGCAGAGAGTATGTACTCTAAACAAAGATGTGGCAAATAATCTCTGGAAGGTTATTAAGCCCTAGAACGCGTGTTCCCTGATTTGATCCTGGAAACATTAGCTGGGCACCTTTTGAGTCCAGGCACAGTCCTAGGTCCCTAGAATCCAGCAGAGGTACGATGGACTCCTTCCCTGGGGGAACTTAGAATCGAGCAGATAAAGAGAAATATGAAAAAGAACAATGAGCTATTTTTTTTAAACTATGAAAGGTTTTTCACAAAGCAGAATGAGGGTATGATGCTGCCTTCATAGAGCAAGCGAGGCCACAAAAGCTACAGTGTTCCTCCAAGGCTACTTTTCACTAGTCACTGAGCACCAGGCCAGCACACAGCAGTCACTCAATAAATAGCCTCACTTTGCTAAATGAAGGTGAACATAGTCATGGAGAAATATGTATTTGTCAGGTACACCTGGCCTAGGCTGGGGTCGGGGGACAGCATGAGCACAGACCAAGGGCAAGAACAGGCACACCACCACCCCTTAGCAATACAAGCCACAGAGGACTGGGTTGTCATAAATCCTCATGAGTCTTAGCCAAAGCTAAAGCTTGTTCCAGAAGAGCATCCCCCTGGAGATGGCCCTTCTTTGTTTACTAGTGAGCATTAGTGTGATAATAACTAACACTAATAGGGGCTCACCAAGCACAAGAGCATTATGTGTTCAGAACAACCCTATGGCTCCACTGAAAGTCTGAAGTGCTGTTTGGACCCATGTAAATTTCGGAGCAAGCTGCCACGTGGCAGAGACAGGCAAGTGGAGACAAGATGCACCCTGGTCCTCCGGTCCTCTGTGTGCTCTCACCTCTTGGCCTAAGCTACAAACCTCCCACTTCTTCTACCAGGCCTCATCCTGCTGTTTGAGAAGTAAAGAGTTGTAGTTTTGAATGATATGCTCCTTTAAAAGTCAGAAAGCCATATTCTTACCTCAAAATCCAAGAGGCTTTTCTTTAGAGAAAGGGAAGAAGAAAATATAATTATGAGCTTTAGCTCCTCCAGCAAAAATTACTATGTCAAACCTGCCAAATAATCCCATCTGAAGGCATTTAGAGATTTAATAGAGATAAAGCCAAGACAAAATGAAGGAAAGTAGTGTATTCCCTTAGGGTATTAAGCAAGCTTAGAATGGCATTTGACTAGGTAGGGGAATTCAATTCATTTTGACAGTCTTTAATACATAGAAATTATAATTGTTAAAAATAATTACCTTTCTTGAACTCTTACTGTGTGTTAGGTACTATCCAGGTGCTTTGTAATAATTATTTTATTTAATCATTATCATAATTCTGGTAGGCTTTAAAGATTATTCACCCTGTTTTACAGATAAGGAAACTAAGTTTTAGAGGATGAAGTAAAAAGACAGTATCACTTGTCCTATTTTACACCTAGCAACTATATCAAAGCCACCATAAAGTTAATGTGCAAAAAATGCTTGTTGAGCCACATAAGTATTGGAAAAGATAATACTTAAACTCTTAAAATTATGCAGCAAGAGAAATATTTAGGTTTTAGCACACCAAAGATTTAGCCAGAATTTGTGTAAACACTTTATAATTCCAGATAAGATAATATTTTATTTTTGAATGAACTAAGTGGAAATGATGCACATAAATTCATGTCCCATTTAAGAACTAGAATCAAAAAGAACTGAAGTCAGTTCTAGTTGGATACATTTCCATGACTACAATTAATGGGAAAGAAAATCATAAAAGAGATGTACAGAGACTCCTCGTTTAATGCCCTACATCTTTAACAATTATTCAGAATTAAGACTAAGGTGCACTGCTTAGACTTAACAATCTGCAACTCAGATTTATAAGCTATCTCCTTTTTTTGTCTAATTCTGTACATCTTGTTGGTAGAGCCTAGAGCACACCTTGTTTATATAGTGCTGTCATTTTTGCTAATGGTACTGTATAGTACTATAGTTTTATGTATTGCAGTACATAAAATGTACACATTACAGTACTGCATGTAAGAGTTGTGCAAATAAAAGCAAAGTCATCAAGTTGGGGTTTCTTTGGACCATTTCTTTGTTTTGAATCTTGCCATGTACATGATATATACAATTCTTCATTTAGTGACCAATTCATTTAATGACCTAAGTTTGCAGAAAGGAAATTTAGTCGCTAAAAAAGGAGTGCCTACCATATTTTAGGTACATTCACTAAGCATGTTGTGCAAATAAACACAGCATTCATGAAAAGACAAATGCCTTCAAAATATATATTATTTCCACTATGTCTGACAATGGAAAAAAATAGGGTGCCTGACATTTTTTTGGATATTGAGGCAAAAAAGTACATGGCTTGCCTGTTTTGATGCAGAAGGAAGTGATTTGTAGCACAGTCTGATGGGACCTGTTGACCACATATGAACAGACAGAACAGCTCTGCCGAAGAGCCAGAAAAATTTATCAGTGCATTCTTTTTATTGGGCTTATTTCTAAGGACTATTTGGTTGCAACAGTTCCTTGGGTGATAATAAAACTGATTCATTTGGAGTTAAATTAATTCTCAGATATAAACACATTCTTTAGAAGTGATACTACCTTTGAAACTTTTTGATATGTAGAAATGTCTCATAGCATATGAGTGCACATATTTTCTCAAGGGTTATATATACATTTCTGAACCAGAGAAAACAATTGAATGATTAATTTTCACTGTTATTCTTGGCTCTTTGGTTGTTTTATGTATTTAATTTTTGTCTCAGACTCCTAGACAGTAAGCTCCTTTACTATAGACTTTATGTGTCTTTCCATCCTCCAGGTATTTACTGCAGAGGAGGACAGCACTGGGGCTCCGTTCATGTCAGTTTCACTGTCAAGGACATTTGAGGTTTCCAGTGAGTTTTACAGAGTCAAGCAGGTTCACAGTTCTCTGATATCTTGTTAGTAGTATTTTAGTTTCATTGGTCCCATGCAAAGACCTGTAGGAGCTCACCATAATCCTTTACCCCACTGGATCTTTTGAAATTACTTATTGCTCTATCATTACTTAGCAGTCCTGTCATGTACACTTGCCTTTTCATTACATTGTTGTAAAGTGTGGTAGGGATAAGCCCCGGTCAGCAGCCGTAGCAGCTGCTTGGTGGTTCTAAAGGCCGCTATTCAGGCAGTGTCCATAGGAACCCACGTGCCCCTCAGGACGCCTTTTCTCTTTCTCAACAATGACGTGTTTGGCGGAGTCCCTGACAGTAAAGGAAAGAACATTTCTGAGCACCTCGGGTAGCTAAGTTTAGCCTGTGTTCAAGAAGACTACGAGGAATTGCAGTGTGGCACTTTCCAGGTCCTTGCTCAACAGACACCCCTGGAGCACCCTTTGGGTCACCTTCTTCCCTTTGTTCCCTCCTCCTTTTAGTGCTTTGCAATTAGTTGTCACCACCATGCACTATAAAGTAAAGGCTATACCCAAATTGAAGATCAAAAGATTCCAGAGCTCTCTTTCAGTGGAATGTTTGACTCTGGATTATCTAACCAAAGCTCTGTAAGAAAATTTTCTGCAAGAAAACTAGTACATTTATCACGTTTAAATATTAATTTAAAGCTGACTCTAATCCTGACTAAATCTTGGGGCAACTGGAAGTGGTATCTAAATAGTTAAGTGTTAGCAAAGAATCCTTTGTTCCAGTGCAGTGAACCCTGTCTCGTTTTTGTCATTGCCGCTTGTAAACATTCAGGTGCTTCCTTCTTATTCTGCCAGTGTCTTCATACACCTAATTGGTCCAGACATGTTCTCATAAACCCACTAATTTGGTACATTCTGTTTCGGTTACCACATAATCATGATATGCCCGAACATACATAATTACATAACTGTATACGTATAAGCCCTCTAAGGAAATGTATTTTATTTCCTTATCATTAACCTAAAACAGCACTCTTCTAATAAGTATTCTTGATGATTTTCCCATCTGTTACATGAGCCCTTTTAAATTTCTTCCCTTCCATAAAAGAAGTCTGCCTTTATCCCCTCCTCCTTCTTCTGGATCAGTACTCCCTACCCCCTCAGACACATCCCCCAAAAGCACCTCTGTACATTAATCAGTATATACACATTTTAAATTCAGTCTCATTATTCTCTAATTTTTTTCCACCATTGGTGATTGTTAAATTTCACTTGACCAATTATATTTGAAGAAAATTACTACCCAGTAAAGAATAAATCTTTATAGTATGTACATATTTTTTTAATTTTGCTAATTCCCAAAATATTATAAACATGATTGGGAATAGCCAGGAGCAGCAGTGATCTTACCTGGAGTGTGTGTGTGTGTGTGTGTGTGTGTGTGTGTGTTAGTTATTTGAGGGCCTGAATCCAGGGCCTCAAGTATGCTAGGCAAGCACTCTAGTACAGAGTTACATCCTCAGCCTTTTTGATTTTCTTCCGAAGCAGATTCTTACATAATTGTCCAGGCTGGCCTAAAATTTGTGATCTCCTTGGCTTTTTTTTTTTTTTTTTTTGGTTTTTCTCCGGTACCGGGAACCAAACTCACGACCTTGCGCTTGCCAGGCAGGCGCTTTTGCCGCTGAGCTAAATCCCCAGCCCCTTCTCCTTGGCTTTTGATTAGACTAATTTTAAGAAGCATACGCAATAAATTGGGAAACTGTTTGCAGCTGATACCATAAAAGCAATGACAGCGAACCTTTTAGAGACGAGTGCCCAAACTGAAACCCCAAGCCCACTTATTTACTGCAAAGTGTCAACCCTGCAGTTAAACCTGAATACTGAGGTTTTAGTTTAGAAAAAGCAACTCATACATTAATACCTTTTATTTTAAAAGAAAAACAGCATGTGCCATAGGTTTACCACCACCACACTGGATTATCCTCTTCAGGAAGTGGGTGAACTCTAGCCCGCAGACTACAAAGCATAGAAAGATCCCTGCTCAAAATCATCTCTATTATATGTCTACTATTGATATATATATGTTTTGTGCAGAAACTTTTTTTCAAACTCAATTATACATTGGTGTGAAGCACTGGTAATAAAATGCCAGCTTCAGTTTTTAGTGAGCCAAGCACTTAGAAAACAGGAGATTTCTTTGAAAACAGGCAAGATGAGGACATTGTGAAGCAGAAGGAGAGATGGCCCTCAATATTTAGAGAACACAGGCTCAGATGGGTGAGTAGGGCCATGCTACCTGGTGGCATCCACCCCCTAACCCGTCAGACTGTCTGGGTGAATTCCACTCCCTGGAGCGGTCTTTAGCAACTTCCTGTTCCTTCTCCACCTGGTCGCTATAACTGCCCTGGAACACTAGGCAGAGTCCCTCCTCAGAAAGCCCTTTTCCCTCCCCTTCCCCACCTCAGCCTTCCCAGGGCTATAGGAAAGAAAAACACTGGCTTTCTCCAGTTAAAGTCAATCCACTGTTCCCTAGAGGACTAATCCAGTTCTGGAAGTCTAAACAACCAATTCATTCTGTGAACATGTACTGGGGGCTTACAATGCACCAGGCATCATGCTGAGCTGTGGGGATGAAAAGATAAGTACGACACGGTCCCAGAACTCAAGCTGCTGGCAGTTTAAGAGCAGAGACAGACGCACTGTGAAAACAGCAAGGCTCCAAGCGCTAGAGGAGGAAATCACTGAACACGCCATAGGTGTCATGAGGAGAAGCAACAAAATGGAACCCCAGTGTCTCCTAAACTAAAAGGGAAAGGAAAGAGAAAAGAAACTATGATTGGCAAACAAAACACCAACCTTCCCCTAATGCTTCTTCTGCTCTGAAGGCCATTACACAGGCACTTCCTGAGGTTTCTCTAATGTGCAGGTAAAACAACACAAGCCCGGACTTAGGCAGTGGTGGGTACGAATCTGTGCTATGCTGCTTGGTAGCTATGCGGTGGTAGGTCAGCTTTACCTCTTTTTGCTGTAGTTTCTTCAGAGCTAGACTTTTAGGATCTAACATATTACACAGGGTTATTTAGAGACAGAGGCCCCATCATGTGTCAGGAACATGATACAACCTCAGTAAATATCTCTCTCTCCTCTCTTCTGGAAGCCTAAGTCTCATGTTGCCATTAAATATCCACTATATCTGCAAAGAAACCCACTGTTCCATTGTAATACCAAGGCTGAAGATACGCAGCTTCACTACATCTGTGGCTAAATGAAAGGACTGGCGTATGGTTAGCAGAACTTTGGAGAATGAAGCAATACTGAGAGTTGAGCCGTTAATGCCAGTTCTGTTAACCCTGACCTCCGTGTCATGGTGCACAGCATGTATGAAGTACACTGATTGCCTCACTCACGATGCATCCTCTAGAACAGTACCACTACCTCTCCTAGTAGCTGAGCCCTAACAGCAGTAAGTAACCTCCCATCAGATGGCAACTGCTAAGAGGCTGTTCGGAAGCAAGACTTTAATTCTCTCAAATCACGACCTTTACAGACACTGCTAGCAGTTCATCTTGCATTTAATGTAAAAAGAGTTGGCCTTAATTTCTTCTAGTTAAATTTCCTGTCACACAGAGGGTGGATTATGAATTTAGATTGAGGAGACCTAGCAATAAACCTTAAAGACCTGTTTCCCCAGTGGTCATTCGAATCTGCTCAAACGCTCCCACTTTAAGAAATGGCTGAGAATCCTGTTCTTGCCTCCCTCCGCCTCGCCTTGCCACCTTCACCCCTTATATTACTAGATGCCATGTTCAAACACCAGAAGTCATATGCACTGTGCCAACTCTTAAAACAATCACAGTCAGATTAGCAAAGGTCTGTCTCTTGCCAAGGGGTGTGGCCACCATGCTCAATCACAGAGGAAGAAACCGAACATTCTGCGTAGAGCAGAAAACTTCCCCTGGGAGAGCGGGAGATAAGTGCTAAGAACAGAGATAGAAAGTGGAGAGGGAATGAAAGAGGTAAGCAAGAGACAGCAAGCCAGACTAGACCCATTCTCCACAATCTCAAATATATTTCCCTTGATGGCAAAGAAAGGTACAAGATTCAGAACAAGCCAGGACTGGGCAACAATGAAGGGACCCTAGAAAAAGAGTCACTAAGTATTACAAGCTATGTCTCCCCATATAAAGCAGTGAACAACTTTGCTAGTAAGTAGAATTAATTGTCCTTGTGAGTCCCACAAGGTTAGAAACTTTTACCTTAACTTTGCAGCCTCAGCTGAAAGGGAACCAAGCCCTAGAAGATACACGTTATACATACATACACCCTCTAATTTAACTCCCAGAGTGATCCTATTAATAGGAGTTTCTCCTTTACAGAAGAGACATCTGGTAAAGTGAAACCACTTGCTGTGTGTAACAATTTAAGACAGAACATGAACCAGGTATACTTGATTCCTACCCTCAAATTTGTTTAAGACCAACTGCCTCTTTAACCTCTAGTACTAAAAATCATTGCAATTAACAGCAAACTCTTGCATCCCCAGGGTCACACTGTCCTGGCCCTAGTAGAGGTGGTTTCAGCCAGCTCCACTGAGCATCAAGCTTTGTTCCTCCCTCCCTCCAGGTGGAGGCAAGCTGGGTCCTCTCAGAATCACATGGGCAAATTTCACATCTCTGTGGTTCAAAGACATTCACTGTGTGATCTGACATTTCTCATGCAGAGCCTCAATAGCCCTAGCTTATACAAGCACAGTAGGCTCTACTCCCTGCTGAAGTAGGACACCTTTTCTGCTCCCCTTCTGTCATATCATTGCACAGCTGCAAGCCAGTGACACTGAAGCTCTGAACTCATATTGATTTTGCATCGTTTTGTGTGTGTGCTCACACACACAAAGCCCAGGTCAATAATTCTGCAAATCCACATGGATTCTGCTTCAAGGGGTTCCACAAAATGAAACAGTGACATTCTAAATTGGAAAGTCACTCTCCCAAAATGACAAACACAGAGCTGTCTCTTCTAGGTGAGGTGGTGTTGACTCTGAAGGGCACCACTAGCAGCACACGGTTGTCACGGGCTAAGTGCTATTTGCTGCTGCTCACATTACACCAACCTGACTAATGGCAGATAAAGAGAGATGCTGAAGGCAGCTAATACTCACTGCCCTCTTACTGGATGTCAGCCACCTGTCTAGGCATCTAAGCTCATTTAGTCTCCACAATAACTCTATGAAGTATCCATGCTTAATATGCCTATTTTACAAATAAAGAAACCGAGGCTTAGGTGGCCATGTAACTCTCCCAAATAACTCGTAAGATTTTATTTGAGAGAAGACTCAAACTCAGACTCTCTGGCTCCACAATGAACCCCTTCACCGCTACACTACACGATCAAACCCTCTCTAAGGCTCCTTGATTTTTTCCAATGAGGAAATAACATGAGTTTCATACTTGCTTCTGTGTGATTCCATCTGCCAGAAACACTAGGTAAATGCAGAAAGCTGCACTGAACTGGGATGAGTGGCCTAAGGGAACACACACATACACACACACACACACACACACACACACGCACACACACACACATATCTGAACTTTCCGATTTCAGACTATGCTCCTTCCTGTTCATCATAGCCACTCACAAGCTACAACCCTTCCAACACTGCTATGGACTGGATGGTGTACCCCTCAAATTCCCACACTGAATCCCTGCCTCCCAGTGTGTGTGTGATTGGAGATAGCTTCCAGGAGACAATGAAGGTAAAATGAAGTCATCAGGGCAGGGCCTAATCTAACACAATTGGTGTCCTTGTCAGAAGGGGAAGGGACACCAGTGACATGGTCACACAGTGGAAAGGTAAGGAAACAAGCCTCTGAAGAAATCCAACCCCACACGTTGGTCTCCATCTGCCGGCCTCCACAATCTTGATAAAATAAATGTCTGTTGTTTGAGCCATCTGGTCTGTGCTTTTTGTTACAACATCCTGGCAACCCAACTTCTACAAGCAAACTTCAAGTCTTTTTCAAGGGAAAGTACCATACTTATTTTAGTAGTTATGTATTTCTTAACCAGCTAACATATATAAAACTGTTTTTACTGGGTTCCTATGTTTTTCAGTATGTCACTGATGAAGTCTTTGAGTATTACACCTCTAATTTGTTCTTACAAACCCAATGTTATTTTGCTTCATTGTGCTGTGCAATTTTGCATAGTGTGACCAGTTTTAAAGAAATGGACAACTCACATGACAACTGGGCTGACCGCATTGCCTGTCATTCAGAGGTAAATGACTTATAGATACTAAAGATAAAGCAAACATCATGATGTTCCTTAAAGCAAACATCCTGATGTTTCTACAGCTTTCTTCTGCCTTTCTGATGAGGCAAGTTCTATAAAAAAATATGACTAAGACATGCAGACATCAAGCACAGGTATGCATATTTGGTGGGCACAGTAATAAAATATGACACAGTGTAAGTTATAAGTGGATTATACCGTTCATTGCTAGGAAGTTTCTTTAGATCAATTTCCCCTCAAACTTTCATAAACATCATACATACTCTTATATACCCTTTAAAAATTATTTGTAATGATTTGCATGACTCTGTTCTTTTTTAGAAACAATTTTATAATAGATTGAAGAAAAAAGGAGAATTGGTACTTAGGTTCAAAGAGGGCAGCAAAGATTAATTAAGAACACTGAGCCTGAGGACTGCTTATAGGACTTCCACCTGCACGTGGTGTGGGAAACACTGTTCCAAGAAGTTCCCAAAACACTGGTGGACCACAACAGTGAGGCAAAACCAAATCACATGGGATAGACTTGGGGATACAGCCCCTTGCCTCTTTTGTCATCCTCTAAACAGAGAATGTTGCATTCTGGCCACAAATTTCACTGGCACATAAAGGGCAAGTGATAGCAAGCCACTCCCTCCCCAATGGTCTGCCAGATTTTTTTCTATGAGATGATAAAAAACAACCTCTGACTGAGTTAAGTACCATCAATATTGTACTCAAATGCCCAGCTCATGTGTGAAAGTGGAATGTGGAACCTATACATGGATAGTGAGCAAGCCCAGAGGCCCTCAGGGAAACACGCCAGTAGAGCAGAGCAGTAAATGTTGCGTGCTAGAGCAGCTAACTAGAACTTCTAGAGAAAGCAAGGTGAGGGACCAGACTGGTGGCAAAGGTAGTGAGTTGGTCCACAACACTCCCCACTGCCCTGCTCTCAGTGGCGTGAGAGAGGAGAGAGTCATGCCAGTGGAGTGGAACAGAGGATGCTGTGCAAGGGCCAAGAGGGGCCAACTGAACATGGGACTACAGCAGCCTTGGGGTGTCTGCCTCAGGGTGCCACAAAACTGGGTGCACAACATGGAAACATAAAGGGTAAGAGAACGTGGGCAGCTGCCAAGGGACAACCACACAGCTGCTGGCTGAAAACTCTGGTCCCAGCCTCCATATCCTGAGGCCAAGATCAGCCCCTCACCCAGCACTAATTCTACTGCAGACTTGGCAGGTTACCCAGCACAGATCTGGGTTCTTTTCTCTTTTCTTTTTTTTAGTACAGAGACTCAAACTCAGGACCCTGCACTTGCCAGGCAGGTGCTCTGCTGTTGAGCAATATTCCTGGCCCCAGATTTGGGTTCTGACTTATACACTGTGATAGAATTGTGGACAACAGAGGAGTTTTATTGTTTCTATTTTTTTTTTAATGTCTGCTTTTTATTTATTTATTTATTTATTTTGGTTGTTTAGGTTCTGATTTTTGTTGCTGTTAGCTTTGTTTTCTTTTGTCTTTTTTTTCTCACTTTCTTTGACTATCTTTTTTGACTTTTTGATTTTTTTCACATGAATAAACAATGTCTCAAGTTTTTCTAGTTCATTTTGACATTCTTTTGCTTTCTTTTTTTTCTCCTATCTTCTCCAGTTTTACCAAAACTTGGGTGATCTTCTTTTAACCTTCAGCCTTGCTTCTACTATATTTCTTTTCATTTGTTTCTTTTTTCCCTTATCCCTGTTAAATCACCCTCACACACACACACACAGGATGAAATCACTCTGCTAAGAGGAAATTCACTGCATACAAGTTCCTGGTTTATGCTGAATTTTGTTATATAAGTGTAGATCTTGCTTTTAAGTTTAATGGTACCAAATTAGTAGTTACCATGGTTTATCTGGCTGTGCTTGATGCTATTATTATTGCTGATTTTGCTGCTTTAGCCAGGGTGTCATATTTGTTATTATCATTGTTCTCCTTTGCAGGACAACATTATGATGGTCCAGGGTCATAATCACTGCGATAGTCCACTACTGGGTATTGGGCCAAACAGACAGCAAGTTTTCATCCCTCATAAATTGGGAAAGTAGAATCTTCATGCAAACTCAAAAGCCAAGAGCCTGCTATACCTAGAAGACATCTTTAAGGATTAATTATTTCCTAGGGAGTTCTTGATGCTAATGATAAAACTACCTACCATACATAATTTACAGGCATCAACACAAAAAACTAATTCTTCAAAAATTAAAAAAAAGGACAAGATGCAGAAGTAAAATGGAACCTCAGACCTCCAGTCCACCCAGGGCAAGTCCAGGGGACAACAAGTTAGAGTAAATTAGAAGCCATCTACCTGAATTATCCGAAATGATAGCATCAGAAGTAACAATACAGCTGAATTAAGCTACAGAGAAATCAGATCAGAAATAATCTCTCAGATAAAAAAAAATGACAGTCATAACAAAGGACTTGCTCAGTGAATCTAGAGTAGACAAAGATTAAAAAGCAGAGGAGCTTAGGAAAATGATGGAAACTATGAATGCCTAACATAGGAAAGATATGGAATCCCTGGCACAGATTCAAACAGATATCCAGGAAATTAAAAATTCTACTGAAATTATATGCAGCAGAATAAACCAATAAGAGAGGAGTACATCAGATCTAGAAGACAGGATTGCAATTAGCAAAATACGAAAAGAAAGATTTCTTACAAATAGCAAGAGATCCTAAAAATCAACCCAATGCTGGAAAATGATGCAAAGAAGAACAACATAAGAATGATCAGTATTAAAAAAAGAAAAGGAGACAGGAGATGGTGCAAACAACATTAAAAAAAGAACTGTCCACAGTAATAATGGCAGAAAACTGGCCAAGCAGGGAAAAAAGTTTGACGTAAGTGACGCATATAGCACGCCAATTAGCCATGACCAAAATAAATATACACCAAGGATATAATAGACAAAATTCCAGAAATTCAGCAAAAGAGTAGAATATTAAAAGTAGTTAGAGAAAAGAAATAACTCTCCGATAAAGGAAAGCCCATCAGAATCACAGCAGACTTCTCAACACAAACCCTTAAGTCAAAGAGAGGTTGGAGTAAAGTATTTTAAGTTTTAAAAGTAAACAACCTCCAACCCAGATTGATGTACCCTGGAAAACTATCTTTCAAAATCAAAGGAGAATGGGCCAGGGATATAGCTCAGTGGCATAAGTGCTTGCCTAGCAAGCCTGAGGTCATGAGTTTGATTCCCCGTACAAAAAAAAAAAAAAAAAAAAAATCAAAGGAGAAATAAGAGACTTCCATAACAAAGAAAAACTGAAGAAATTCATGACCACCAAACCAGTACTCCAAAACATTCTGAAGGATATTCTAGAAAGACATAAGGAAGGCTACATTTCCATGAACACTAATAGAAAAAAAATCCAACAAGCAAGGCAAGCAATTTAACAGCGGGTAAAGAAAGAGAACCAAGAGCAGGAAAACAATATGACAAGTGTAAGTCAGTAATACCAATTATAACCATCAGTGTAAATGGTCTCAGTTCACCAATCAAAAGAAACAGACTGGCAACAATATGCTGCATACAAGAAACACACTGAACTCAAAAAAAAATTCATAGACCAAAAGTCAAAGGATGGAAAACAATACTTCATGCAGTGGGAACCCATGTCTCTCACCATACACTAAACTAAAATCAAAATGCATCAAAGATTTAAACATTAAAACACAAACATTAAATCTGCTGGAACGTGAACCTGAAGATGAAGGTGTAGCGAAAGTCTTTATGAACAAAACCCCAATCACATGGAAAATATTACAAAGAATCAAGAACTGGGATTTCATTTTATTCAAAAGCATTTGTACAGAAAAAGAAATCATCAGCAGAATGAAGAGACAAGCCACAGAGCGGGAGAAAGTTTTTACCAGGCGTGGGAAAGTTTTTGCCAGATGTCCCTCAGACAAAGTTCTAATATCTAGAATATAAAGAACTAAAAATATCAGACTCTGCAACTTTAAAACCCAATCTAAAACTGGACATCTGAAATGAATAGACACTTCTCAGATAATGAGGTACAATCAGCAAATAAATATATGAAAAAAATTTCAACATCAGTGGTTATTCAAGAAATGTAAATAAAAACAGAAATTCCATCTCATTCAAACTCAGTGCTGGCCCCTTCTGGACTATACTAAGCTGACCTTAGTTGTTTTCAAATATGAATGTGTATAGGCATGAGTCAGCTGGGGATCTTGTTACAATGTAGGTAACTGATTTAGTTGGTCTGGGAAGGCAGCTGCAATTCTCTTGCTCCTCCTCCTCCCCTTCCCCTTTACATCCTCCTGCTCCTTCTCTTTTTTAAAATTAACTTTATTGGTATACTTTTGATATACAGAAGGGAATTTGTACCTGATGTATCATGATATATCTTGATTCTTTTTCTGCCATTTCCCTCCCTTTAACTTCTCTTCCCCTCCTTATTTATGTTCTCACCAACAAAGAATCAACAACTGATAGCTCATCTGATTAAAAAGCTTCTGCACAGCAAGAAATCAACAATGTAATAAAGAGAAAACCCACAGAATGAGGAAAAAGTTTTTTGCAGCTGTCCCTCAGACAAGGGCTACAATCTAGAGTATATACAGAACTCAAAAAATCAAACCCCCAAATGTAAGAGCCCAGTCCAAAAATGCACATCTGAAATGGACAGACAGTTCTCAGATAAAGAAGTGCAAACAGTAAATAAAGATATGAAAAAATGTTCAACATCACTGGTTATTCAAGAGATGCAAATTAAAACAATGCTGAGATTCCATCTCACTCCAGAAAGAATGGTTATGATCAGGAAATCAACCAATAACAAATACTGGCAAGGCTGTTGGAAAAAAGGAACCCTTTTCCACTGTTGGTGGGAGTGTAGACTGGTGCAACCACTGTGGAAATCAGTAGGTTCCTCAAAAAACTAAAACTAGAGGTTCCATTTGACCCAGCTGGTCCTCTTCTTGGTGTCTTCCCAATAGAATTAAAAGCCTCATACCACAATGATATATGCACACCCATGTTTATAGCACAGTTTGTAATAGCTAAAGCTTAAAAACAGCCCAAATCCTTATCAACAAATGAATGAATAAAGAAGATGTATTTTTTTATACAATGGAATACTACTAAACCATAAAGAGGGATAAACTTGAGACATTGCTAGGTAAACGGATGTACCCTGAGACTATACTCTTAAGTAAAATAAATCAGGCATGCATGTTCACCTATCACACAGTTTCTCTGGTACGAAAAACTGGACATGTGAACAAGGACCAAAATGTATAATAAATATTGTGAAATAGGAAGAAGATGTTCAAATGGGGAGGGAAACTAGGGAGGGGAGAGAGACAAAGGAAGAAAGAGAAAAGAAAAAAAGAGAAAAATGGAAACAAAGCTTTTATAAATAAGGAGAGGAAGAGGGGTTAAAGGGAAGGGAAGGCAAAGGGAAAAAAAGAAGAATGGAGACATTTCATGTACAAGTACAAATTCCTTATGATGAATGTGATCATTATGTATATCTAAAATGTACCAATACAAGTAACTAATTAAAAGCATTGGGCCTTAATAAGTTCAGTCATTCCTCTATATATCCTGTCCTCTTTATCACCATTCAATCCCATGCTGGGTAAAATTATCTAAAAACTATGACTAATAAAACTTTCAGAAATGCAGGATTTAAAGAAAAACTGACCAATCAAATGTAAGAGAAGCACAGAAGTAGCTAATATGCAGCCAGCATGACCACAGTATGGCCTGTCTGATATTTTTAGCAAAAATCTGTTCTCTTTAATTAGCCGGTACACATGAATGGGAAGCCTAGCCATGTGCCATTACACAATGTGAGAGGCTTGATCTAACTGGAATTGAGAGGCTCAATCTAACTTTCTATAGATCTGCAACAGAAAGAAGAAGGGCTTCAAACGTGTACTCAAGGCAAAAGAGTAGACTGTCCATAGTCTGGTTCAATCTGTAGAATTTTTGTCAAGGAATGATACTGCCTGGAGGACACTTACATATTTAAAGAGAACCAAGTTGGGATAAGTCAGTCTGCACACCCTCATGTCCAAAGAATACTGGAGCCTGACATACCAATTGCAGGTCTGCTCTACTGTTTCCATTGTAAGGGGGAAGCTCTGAGATGAGGGTGACTGTCCCTGGCACCATGAGACCACATTCTCTTTCTTAGAGCTCTAAAATAAACCCAAGCATACTGAAACTCTAAGGCAGGCTTCAGCAACCATTACTTGAGGGCGAATCCAGCCAGCCATCTGTTTCTGTGTGGCCTGGGGCTTAAGAAGCATTTTTACATTTTGTAATGGTTGAAAATTTTAAAAGAATACTGCATGACACATGAAAATGATATACCCAAGTTTCAGTATCCATAAATAAAGCTCTCCTGGAAGCCAGCCACACATATTTACAATGTCTCTGGCTGGTTTTGTGCTGTAACAGCAGAGTTGTAATCACAACAAAGCTTATTATGGTAAAAAATATTTAATTTTTGGTCATTTACAGAAAGGTTTTGGGACCTCTGCCGCAAAGTTAAAACTAATCTAAATACACCCCACAGATTTAAAATGATTTACAGTAGTCCAGAGCACCAAGACGTTTGCTGAGCAATAACTAGGCTCCTAAGTGCTTTGGATGACAGCAGGCTTCACCAATCCAGAGACTATTCTGTAACAACCGCTACTATCACCACAAAGGCGACAGCATAGCTCAAGGCTGTGGTTTTCAAGAACTAAAAGGCAGTCCTCCTCCAAATTATCTCTAAATTTTCCACACTTAGGACCAGCATCTAATCATTGCTGATCACAAATCCCATTACTGGAAAAAAAGATGACGTTGTTCCAGAAGATACGTCTTTCTTGTTCCCCTCTTCAAATACCGCACCCATCTTCAGGAAAAATGTTGGGAGTAAATTTTACAACTGATGCATATCTCATGACCCGATGGAGAAAATAATCAAAAGTGAGCTTTTTCTTTGGTAAAACTTTGTCATTACCGAAGAAATGGAAAAGAAGGAAATGGTTTACAAATATTCAGGTTTTTTGTTTTGCTTATAAACAGGTGGCTGGTTACAGAAGCTTTGTGAAGATATTCACCGCCCGGTTTCCTCAGATCAAAGATAGCTCTGAAATAAAGGGACAGAGGAGGCTCAACTACTGTTTCCTGTGCAGTCTCACTCCCATTCCTCCACCCAATGATTAAGCTTCGTTTCCTTTCTAAGGTCACAAGACAGCAAGCACTGTTGATTCATCCAAGTACAAATAGCTCCTTAGATTCCTACTGCCCGAATTCGTGGCTTGAGGGCAACTGTTTAAGCCATTTGCTTCCAACTGATGAATTATACTAAATTCAAATAAACCACAAATGAAGAAAATCACAAGGCTTCTTTGCAGAAGTATGGTCACAATTTCATTAGGTTCTGCAGCTGTATAGAAGTATCCAAATATGGCAGCCATTTGGCAATAGTTTTAGCCTATATCAACTCTAAAATTGAATTCCTACAGAAAAGGGAATCTCTGGCCCTCATCATATACAACATAAGGCTCTATGACTTCAGTACCATGTAGAGAAAGCTTCAGTTCAAATAAATTAGTTTTAATCCGTGATGTAGAAAACATAATAATATATTTTAAGGCTATTTTATAGGAGACTCACCCTTCCCATAAATTGGAGACTGCTTAAGTGAAATCAAATGTAAATACTTATTCTCTTCCCTGTGCTATTAAATGTATTACATGATATTCCAAATTGATGAGCACAGGTTGGCCACCAGTGAGAAGGAAGCCACTTACGCTGGTATCTTATCTCTGCCTCTTTCTGTTTCACCCTGCAGATATTGTTATTGCAGATGGTGCTCATATTATCCTGAAAGACAAAACATAAAACTCTGATGCAACTGTCAGAGAAGGATGGCATCACATCAGCATGGTCCCAGCGGGTGGTGAAGGCTTCCACTCTGAACCAGTTTCTCCTCCAGTGTCTCACATAACGTTCTGTTTTCATAAATCTTTTGCTCTCTCTCCCTCTCTTGAAAATCTCTATTTTAGTTGCCAGTGAGGATGTAAATGTTTCTGGAAGAAAGAGTCATCAAAACTGACACAGCTGTGAATGACTGACAACAAGCAAGCAGGAAAGAGCTTCCATCAGTGTTTGTGCAAGTTACTCACTGCACAACTTCTCAGTCCATCTGCATTAAATGGGCGAGCCAAAAATTGGACACATCGGCAGATGCTCGCATGCGCTGCTTGGCACGCACACTGGTGCTATCCACACTGATGACAGAGGAAGCATAATTCCCCTGAAGGAATTCTATTTTCTAAAACAAAAACTACTTACACAGTTCTTTTAAACTATTGATTCTTTGTATTTTGGTCCTGAATCTACAATCACCAAATTGGTACAGGGGATTGAACCCAGGACCTTCACGCTGAGCTACTTCCCCAGCCCATCCCCAGCCCTTTGACTTTTGTTGCTGTTGTTGTTGTTTTTGCTGTTGTTTAGTCAAAGCCTCACTAAGTCACTAAATTGGCCAGGCTAGGCTCAAACCAAGATTCTCTTCCCTCTGCCTCAGCCTTCTAGATAGCTGGGATTCCAGGTGTGCACCACCACCACCCAACATCTCTCTTTTTAAAAACAGCAATGTATGTCATATACACTTGAGACTGTTCTTCCAAAATAAACATGTCCAGGCCCCCACTGGTGTCATCTTACTGAGAAAGACACCCTGCGGTGAGGCCTGCAAGTGTATTTGGAAAACCTAATTAGGTGATTGTGAAATACCTTCCCTGGTTAAGAGCAATTAGGCAACATCATTTTTCCAGGTGAGTAACTATGATATACGCATGTGCACATATAGAGTAATATTAATTCTACTTCATCCCTCCAGGTATTCTCCACATATTCTCCTTTGCCACCCCCTCTTTCCTTTGAATTTCTTTTTTTGTTTTGTTACTGTTTTTGAGATAAGGTCTCATTATGTTGCCCAGAATGGTCTTGAACTTATGCACCCAAGTGATTCTCCCACCTCAGACTTCCAAGTTACCAGGGACTACAGGTATGTGGCACCTCTCCAGCTCTTTCCTATGAATCCCTGTCCTTAGAATTACTGTGGAGTCAAGAGGGTTACCTGGAAGAATTTCATGGTGAGTTCATGTACAGTAGGAGCAGGGATATAGCTCAGGGGCACAAGCACCTGCCTGGCAAGTGCAACGTCCTGGGTTCAATTCCTGGTACCAAAAAAAAAAAAAAAAAAGGACGCACCTTGGTTTTAGGGCTGCAGATATAGCTCAGTGGTATAAGCGCCTACCTGCCAAGAACAAGGTTCTGAGTTCAATCCCCAGTACCGCAAAAAAAAAAAAAAAGACCGAGTGCCATGTACAGTAGGCCATTTCAGTGGTGGGGACGAGTGGCAAGTGAGGTCAGTCACTCCTCTAAAATGAGGTCATTTTAATATACAGTCGTTGGACAAATGCTTTTCTGGTGGAGTCTGTATGTTATGGTAAAGCTTAAGAAGAACACAAGAGTAAGGGTTGGCCTCTGTGCACTTCAGCAAACACTAACGGTATAATTGGGGTGGATACAGATGGCCAAGGTAAGAACAGTTAAAAAAAAAACACCACATAAAGCAGCACGTGACTTAATATTAAGTTATTAGTGCTCAGGATAAGACTCTGAGGCAGAAGTGCTCACTCCAGATCCGGCAGTCAGGCCACACTCCAGAAAGGGCTAAAATTTAATGGGTAGAGGCTACGTGGACAAGCAGAGGAAGTAGGTGTTCTGGGCCAGGAACAGTGTGCAAGCCAGACAGGAAGGAAGATGGCACGGACAGTGAAAATACAGCTCTCTGGAAGTAAAAGGGCATTTGAGTAACTGAGGTCAAACAATCAAAGGTCAGACTGGTTCTCAGCTAGGGAGACTAACACCCTAGAGTTGAAGAAAAGTCAATGTTTGATAGCAGCAGAACATGCAAATAATAGTACTTTAGGATAATGTTTGGGCTCTTGAGGGAAGGGTGAAGCAGGCAAAATGCCTCTGAGTATGAGAGATAAGGAGTCCAATGAGAGCAAACAGGATCTGCCCTGCTTGGGAGTGGTGGATATACAAAGAATTCTTGGAACTCAGTCGCCAATTGCTTTGAGTTGCCCACCTTACACAAAATGCAGGCATCAAACACAGGAGCACATGAACGGAAGTAAATTAAGAGCGGCCAGGTGGAGACAGCAGAGAAGTGCCCCGGGGGAACGTCTGCACTGGACATAGGGCTTCAGTAGAGGTTGGTGAGAGGAAGTGACTTCTCTACAGAGTTTAAAAAAAAAACTAAGAGATTGAAAACTGAACCTGGAGAAGTAGCCCATTAAAGACCACATGAGAAATGCTGAGTAAATGATGCAGACAAAAGTCCCTGGGTAAGCAGAAGACTCTACTGCCAACCCTGAAGCCAAGAAAGAGGAGTTAAAATAAGAGCTCACCAACACGATCTCATGCAACAGAGCAGGCAAAGGCCGTGGCATTGATTCAGTGGTATTCCCATAACTGCTGAGTTCCTCCAACCCACGGTTGAGTTTTTTTCCTTTAATCATTAGCCACTGACTGTCCCTACAAATTGTTTCATAAACATAATCATTTTTTAAAAATATCTCTCAGCAGAAGTTAAACTGTCATTATCTGCAGATGACATGATACTCTACAAAGAAGACCCCCAAAAATCCACCAAAAGAACTCTAGATTTAATAACCAAATGTACTTCTGTAGCTGGATGCAAAGTCAACACTCATAGATCAATAGCACTGCTGAACACAAATAAACTCACTGAGAGAGAAATAAGGTAAACCACACCGTTCACCATAGCAGACAACAGAATGAAATACATAGGAATCAAATTAACAAAGGAAGTGAAAGATTTGTACATGGAAAACTACAGTACTCTGAAAAAGGAGCTCAAAGAGGATATCAGAAAATGGAAAGATATCCCTTGCTCTTGGATAGGAAGAACCAATACGGTGAAAATAACCATAATCTCAAAATTGTTATACAGATGTAGTACAATCCCTGTCAGAACACCAATACTATACCTTACAGAATTAGAGAAAACATTCCTAAAAA
The DNA here is from genome assembly GCF_000276665.1 of Chinchilla lanigera. NCBI lineage: Eukaryota > Metazoa > Chordata > Mammalia > Rodentia > Chinchillidae > Chinchilla > Chinchilla lanigera. Next base: position 5,815,961 of record NW_004955449.1, read on the forward strand.
TTCATTTGGAACAATGAATTTTTAATAACAAAAGCAAAGGGGCCAAATAGCTTCCCTGGAAGAAAAATAGCATCTTTAAAAAGTGGTGCTGAAAAAACTGGCTTTCCACATGCCAAAGCCTAAACTAGACCCATGTCTATCATTGTTCACTAAATGAAAATTAAGGTGGAACAAAGACCTAAATATTAAAACAGAAATGCTAAATCTGCTGGAAGAGAGAATAGGTAGAACCCTTGAAGACACAGGTGTAGGCAAAGACTTTATGAACAAAATGGGGCAACAAAGGCAAGGCAGAGAGCATTACAATCCCTGATGCGAAACTATACTACAAAGCTACTATGATAAAAACACTATGGTACTGGCAAAAAAACCCCAAAAAAACCCCACCAGACCCAAAGCTCAATGGAACAGATTAGATAACTAAGCTAAAATTAAAGTGGAGCACCTGCTTGGCAAGTACAAGGTCCTGAGTTGGATTCCTAGTACCCTAAAAAAAAAATTAAAGTGGATCAAAGATCTAAATAGGAAAGCAGAAATGCTGAATCTATTGGAAGAGAAAGTAGATAAAAATCTTGAAGACACAGATGTAGGCAGAGTTCATGAACAAAACCCCAAATGCACAAGAAATACTTCAAAGAATCAACGACTGTGATCTCATCTTATAAAAAGTTTTTGCACATTGCCATAGAGAAGAATAAACTTGAGACATTTCTAGGTAAACGGATGCACCTTGAGACCATTCTCTTCAGTGAAATTCAAATAGGAAGGGGAACTAGGGAGGGGGGAGCAGAAAAGAGAGGAAGGAAAAAGAAAAAAAAAACTAGAAAAGAAGGAAGAAATGGAGCAAAGCTTTTGTAAATAAGGAAGAGAACAGGAGTTAAAGGGAGAGGAGGGGGATGGGAACAAAAGAAGAATCAAGATATAACATGATATATCAGGTACAAATTCCATGTGATGAATGTGATCTTTATGTGTATCACAAATATACCAATAAAATTTTTTTAAACAGGAGACAAAGGAGGTAGAGGAGGAGAATGGAGAGGGGGCGCGGGGAGGAGGAGCAGGAGATTTGCAGCTGCCATCCCAGACCAACTGACTCAGTGCCTGCATTGTGACAAGATCCCCGCTGACCCATGTCTGTACACATTCATACTTGAAAACAACTACTGTCAACTCAGTATAGTTTAGAAGGGGCCAGCACTGAGTTACCAAAGAAGTAAGTGGAGGCGGGAACGAGAGCACATGAATTCAACTATGTGGGACCTGTGCAGAGGCCCAGCTTCACCCTTGCTCCAACTTCTGGCTCGGTGATGGGCTCCAGGCCCTTTGTATGCGTGGCAGGGTCCCCTAAGGAAACAATCCAGCTTTTGAACAGGTGCGTAGACCCATAAATCCTCACATAAACTGCTACCAAATTTAATTATACGCAGGCTTCATAGATTGTTATCTCCCTGGTGGTTTTTCTAGATTTTATAAAAATTCTGATCTCTTGAAGATTCTATTCAGGAACTTTTGTAGTTACACAGCACCAGGAATTTAAATTCTCATTCTACCTCCCATGCATTCTCCCATAATGTTAAGTTTCCCTCTAGAACTTAGATCGCAATTGCTAAAATACTTTTGTGATCTAAGCAAAACCTGAAATTGCAACTCTAACCCCAAATGGAAGGGGTCTGCAACTAAGGGAGCTCCCGGTCAGCAAGGCTGTGTAAATAACCAGGTGTCAGGAAGGCTCACTGCCTAAAGAAAGAGATATGGAACAGAGGAACAGTCAGACCCTAGGTCGAGTACTGACACTCGAGGCAGAATCTTCCCTTCGTTGGGGATGTGCTCAAGGCTTCAGTGTTTCCTCTTCCGATTTTTCTAAGTGTACTCAGTAACTCTATCTCAACATACCACTTTGAGGTCTTTTTATTATTTTAACAGCGTTACTGACGCTATATAATTTACACATTTTGAAGTTCATATTCAGAAATAGAAGGGACTTTCATTCTACCTCCATCAAGAAATGCTTCATTAAACTTCCCCAGGAATAGAGCACAACAGCCATTTCTTAAATCTCCAGAAATACAGGACACTGTTATGACCCTCTGATGATATATCCTAATATCTCAGTGGAAAAACATGCCTTGATGAAATCCTTTCTATTAAAATTCAAACTACCAGCACATGTGAAAGTAAAGGCTTTTAATGCTACATTTCCAAGATGGATGGTGAAAATACCATAGCAAGTCCTCATCATCTGCTTATTTGGAGGAACATCATTAGGAAGTGAGCTCCATTTACTGCACCCAAAGTAGAACGTACAGACCCTTACACTCCACTGCCCCCTAGTTTTCCCCAACTGGGGTCCTACCAGAGAATATGCTTTCTCAAGGGTTGCTGGAGCCATTATGGATCTGTTAATTTTCATCTCAGTGATGGCATGAAAAGCAGAGGTGGGCTTTTGTTTCAGATAGGAGAGAAAAGCAACTTACATGCTCTCACAGAACCTCGTCAGGGTGCTGGGCTTCTCCTGGTTGCGTCTTTGCCGAAACCAGCGCTGAATGCTTCGAACATCCCAGTCCAGCTGCTTGGAGAGGCCTTCCAATCTCTTCTCATCGGGATGCTATGAAACACGTTACAGGCAAAGCATTTTCAATCCATTCTCATTTTCACCATAAACAGATCTGCCCTTGTATCTACCTGAGCTTTTTTCCTCCTGTGTTTATTATTTGCTACTGAGATTTCTCCATTTACCATGAGGGTCTAGGCCTGGCATTAGCAGCATGAACATAAATAATTACTAGGTTACGCACAGGAAACACAATGAAAAAGCACGGATCTCCCTGTAAAGCTTGCACGTACCCTTATCAGCAATGTACTTCCTAAGAGGCAGCCCAGATCTGATGGAGCAGCTGAGTGGCTGAACCAGCCCCATCAGCCCTCAAGGAAGGGGGTCAGGTGAAGGGGAATCTGCAAAGAGCTGTCACTTGTGGAACTTCACTTTCTCAAGGAAAAATAAAGTTAGACTCACCCATCACATATTTGGATAATGTAGGACAGATGAAAAGCATGGAAAATTCCAAACTGCCTCACTTAAGCCCAGGGAACCTTTGCACCAAACATACTTTCTTTGCCTCCGTTTTCCCCATCCTATACATATTTCTCATGGATTCCGTTTCTTAGTTATTGCCTTCAACTGAATCCTACATCAACTCCTTTACTAAGACTATATATTACTTGAAAAGCAAATGTGGTAAAATGGACAGAGATGGTCCTGAGACAATTAGCAAAAGTTCAGCTCACTTCAATAACCTGCCTGAGCCTCAGTCTCCACATCTATAAAAAGAAAGACAGTCAACCTAAATGGGATTGTGGTAGGAACTAAATGTGTGAATGTATGTATAATGGGGCAAATGTTAGTTAGTTAGTTCTAACTAACATTAGTTAGTTCTCTTCTCTTTCTCCTTTCTCTCAATTATGTTCAAGGGTAACCCCTCAACAATCAAGTGAGGGTGATCTGCTATAGAACAAAACTGAGCCATGTGAGTTCCATTCCTTTATTTATTCTGTTTTAATATTAATGATCATGGAAATAACCAAAAGCCGAGGAGGGAGAAGGCAAGCTGACCAGCCTCCACATCATAAGGGTGGAATGTACAAGTGACATCATTCTAAAAGCATCCTAAGCAACTCCAGGGGCATGTGTCACCCCCAAACTCATATGTTGAAACTCTACTCCCCAATGTGATGGATTTGGGACGTCAGACATTCACGGCCTTGTAAGAAGACACAGTAGATAGCTGGCCCCCTCTCTCTCTGCCACGTGAAGAAGAGGACCTTTGCCAAGAACTAGACCATGTTGGCACTTGGGTCTCAGATTCCCAAACTCCAGAAGTGTGAGAAATAACAGTTCTTTGTTAAATCACCCAGATTACAATATTCTATCACAGCAGTCCGAACTGACTAGGATACTCAGACACCCAGAAAATACAGCAAATGGCCTTCAGGTACGAAATGTAGTGACCTGGTGCCTATGTTATCTGAGTTCTTTTTACTAATGATGCAGTCTACACTTTCATATCTTTCCTCAGCATCATGAGAACAGGAACCCTCAGTGCCTATAACATGTGTTAGCAATACCATTTTCCTAATGAGAAACTCATTTTTAATTTTAATCTATTTTCTAAGTTCATTAATAAAGAAACTATTTTCCTAAGGGGTCATAAATTTTTAAATGGTCTAAAGTTTCACCTTCCAACTTCCTTCCTCTTCTCTCAGCCTCTCTTTTCCCTTTCTCAACAGGTGACCACCGTTATTAAATCAGTCTCTTCCCAGAATTACTTTATGTAACTCTAAGCAAAACTGACCATGTAAATAGGAGCAAAACATATTTTTATATCCCTACCTGATCACACAAATGGTTGCATACTATGAACTTTGTTCTGGCCCTTAGGTTTTTTTACTTTACAATATATCCTTGGAATGTTTCCATATCGCTACTGGGAAAATGTCCTCATTCTTTTGTAGAACTGGAGGGATATTTACTTACACATTCTACTAGTAATAGATATTAACAAAGTATCCGAACTTCTGCAATAAACAAGGTTGCAGTAGGTAAATTTGCCATTGGTTATTTTGAACAGATTTATCTGTGGAATAAATTTCTGGAAGTGAAAGTTGTAGATCAAAGAGCGTTATGCTCCTGTAATTTATTTTGATATCAAAAAAATTACTCGAATGATCTTAGGAATTTATACTCACAAGCAAGAGTATCCATTTTCCAAAGCTTTCTCAGTGGAGTATATCAATCACATTTTTTTCGCTTTTGTAGCCTGGTATACAAAAATTGTATCCCAGCAAAGTTTTTCTTTTTCTTTTTATGAAAGAAGCATTGGGGCTGGGGATTTAGCTCAGTGGCAAAGCGCCTGCCTGGCAAGCACAAGGTCGTGAGTTCGGTTCCCAGTACCGGAGAAAAACCAAAAAAAAAAAAGAAAGAAAGAAAGAAAGAAGCATCTTTTCCTAGGTTTTTAAAAATATTTTCTATTTACCTTTTTTGTGAAGAGTATGCTATATCACTTGCCTATTTTTTTCTTGATTTGATATTTTCTTTATTGATTTGTAGGATTTCTTTATATTTTAGGGCAACTAAACCTTTATCTACACTATGAGTTGCACACTTTTTACCAGTATGTCATTTGTATTTTAGAATTTGCTTTTGGGCAGTTTTGCTTGTTTTACTTGCAGATGTTTGCCTAAAATATATGCTTGAATTTATCAGTCTTTTCTAAAATAGCCTGTCAACTTTGAGTCATAATTAGAAAAGCCATCTTTACTCTGAATGTTCAAAGAATTCTACCAGGTTTTCTTCTAATATATTTAGGGGCTTCATACATTCAGATCTTTAGTGTATCTGAAATAAAGCTGAGAGATTCAGTGTGAGATATGATTCTAACTTTCTTTCTAGATGTCTACCCAATATCCCAATACTATTATTCATCTTTTCCTCACTGAAAAAACAATCTGCTCTTCAACTGATTTATTATTCATGTACCAGGAATATGCAGTCAGTTTTCTCAAAAATCTTTTATTTCTCTACATGAATTAGCCTGTTTTCAAAATAAACAGTCATACAAGCAAGCTTGTTGGGATTTTTAGTAAGATCACTCCAACTTCTTAAATTAATGTAGGATGAATTAAAATCCTTACTCAATTTGATTCTGATGTCCTTTAAAAATGTTTGAAAACTTTCTTCATATTGATCTTGCACATACCTCATTATGCTTACTCCTAGGGATTTTGTTTCTCCTGTGAATATATTTTCTTGTCATTTTTAAGCCCTAGTTGGATCATTTCATTTCAATTAAAAAGATGTTAGGTTCAGCATGTATATAGTATCATGTATTTTTCTCTTCAGATTTATTAATGTGATGAATTCTATATATTTTTAAATATTACAAAAAAGACACTGCATTCTTAAAATAAATTCTATTTAGTTATGAAAATTCCTTTAATGTGTTACCACTGTCTTTCCTCATTGAAAAAATGGGTTCTGTTTGCTCATTTTTCTCAATAAATATGATTAGTCTCCAGTGTTTGGGGGATGAAGTCTTTGTCAGGGTTTCATATGGAAGTTTAAATGCTACAATAAAGGAAAAATGAATGGTTTTTAAATTTTTCTGTGCTTTCATATAGTTTAAAAGAATCACCTGTTTTTAAGCATGCATTAGAATTCTTCTGTGAGACAGATATGTTAATTGTTTGGCTATATTAACCATTCCACTATGTATATCAAAACATCATACTGCATACCTTAAATATATACAATTTAAAAAGAAACAGTAAATACAATTTCTAATACCACTAGGAAGGAGCCTAGGCATTCAAGTGTCTTAGAAATGCTAATCAACTGAGCAATGAAAAGAGCATATCACTATATGTTCAATAAATATATTTATTTGCTTTAGCTTTTGCTTTTTTGTTGTACTGGAAACTGAACCCAGGTCCTTCACAATGAACTACAGTTCCAGCTCGATTTTTATGCTTTTATTTTGAGAGAGGATCTCCTTAAGTTGCTAAGTTGCCGAGGCAGGGCTTGAATTTGCAATCCTCCTGCCTCAGCCTCTGCTGAGTGGTGAGATTTCAGACATGTGCCACCACACTGATTTCAATAAATGTTTTGAGTGAATGATATAGCATGACAAAATAATAATTCTTTTGTGAGAGCATCACAGCCTGGCAAAGTTTTCCAGTTTAGCTCTTTTAGTTTGATCTGTAAACACACAAAATATTATACTTTACTAGGGTAATTGCATTTTGCAATAAAGAGAACTATTGAGATGTATTATGTACATGTACTGACTTCCCATGGTGAACATCAGCATTATGCGCTGCAAACACGAACTAACAAAAATTTTAAAATGTTTAAGAATAAATAAACTTTACATCTGACTTAGCAGATCAGTTGGTGTGTGAAGCTGACAACTGGCTTGGAGCACAGAGAGCAGGAAGAAAGAAAGACTCTTTCCAGTGTCTTCCCGTTTCCCAGAGCTGGGTGCAAACAGCAGAACAATTCCCATTTTTATCTGTTTTTCACGCTTATTTAGAAACATACTCTTAATTTTCCTGCTTTTACTGTTATCAATTATTATACTGTTCATGTGTTGGCTCTTTTGGTTGTTGTTTTTATTTGCTTTTTCATGACTGAGCTAGCTGGTTTTCTGTTTAAAAGCAAATAAACCAATGATGCACTTTTAAATAAAAATTTTTAAGTTCTATAGTTTTGCTAACTCATAAGTGTGGGCTTTTATCTTTATTAATTTTTTCCTTCTGCTTCATTCTATTTATTTTGTTGTGGTTTTTTTTGGTACTGGGAACTGAACTCAGGACCTTGCACTTGCCAGGCGCTGATGAGCTATATCCTGAGTGCTGTGGTTTTTTTCCTAATGTTTAATTGGTTCTTTTTTTCATATATTATGAGTTTGCACTGGACCACTATTTTATCATGGACATATAAGTGGTGCTTTCATTATTATTATTCACATAATCTTCTTGATTCTTAAGCTCAAAAAATAGTTGAGAAAGCATCTAGAAATTTCTAGAAATAAAAGACTTTCTGAGTTGTTTTTCCATTTCTTTTTCTTTTTTTTGTTTTCTAATTTTTAGTACTATTAAATTATACCTAATATTTAAAATTTATTATAGATTTATGATAGGATATCCTCAATTTTTGTAAATATTTGGTAGGTACTTGGTAAAAGACTGGTCTCTATACTCAAGAGTACAAGGTTCTAAATTCATCCCTTAGATCTTCCTTATTAATTATGTTTCCTACAATTTCTATATTCTATTTTTTATTGAATCTGTCATGACCTAGAGGTAAATTGAAATTTCTCACGTTTGTTTCTTTTTTAAATGCTTTTTATGAATATATAGGATATATAATGTATATTCAATGTATATATATTTAATGTATCATATTTAATGTATAAATATTTATAGCCATTTAATTTCATTATAAATTGTGCCTTCTGGCAATAAAACCTAATTTATTTACTTCACTCAATGCTTTTAAAAACCTTACTTTCTTTGTTAATTATATTTGCCTAGGTATCTTCACTTTGTTCTTATTTTCATCCTTTTTACATTGTCTTAAAGTATCTCATATATTTTGTTCATGACTGTATTAATTAGCTAGGGCTGCCATAACAAAGTAAAGTATCACAAACCGATTGGCTAGAAGTTCCAGATCAAAATATCTGCTGGGTTTGTACCTTCTGAGGACTGTGCGGAAGGATATGCTCCAGTTCTCAGCATATAGATGGCCACCTGTATTCGTTAGCTTTTACACTGTTGGACAAAACAGCAATTTAAAGGAGGAAAGGTTTATTTGGCTCAAAGTTTGAGTGGATTCAGTCCATGGCTAGCTAGTGCCAAGGCAGGAACATCAGAGTGGGTGACTGAGACAGTATCAGAATCCTACTCTATGACCTACCTAGGCCAAGCATGAAGTGTGCTTTTCTGACGCCCCAGGTAGCTCCCAAGCCAATCAAGTTGACAAGTAAGCTTAACGGTCACACTATTTTCCCCTCTGTTTCTCCACATCATCTCCCACATGTCTGTGTCTGTGTTCAAATGTTCCTTTTCCCTAACCCTAAGCCTAACCCTAACCTGCGAGGGGCTGCCTTGCCCTTTGAGTAACTCCATGACAATTATACAGCAAACAAAAACACCTCAACAGACTAGACAAGATTGTGAAAAGGAGGGAAAAGCTCCTTTGTGTTGTTTGAACAAGAGGTCATACATTTTAATTCTTCACTGGGCCCCACAAACTATGTAGCCCTGCCTGCATATGTTAGACTTAAGCATTTTGGGGGGTAAATCCCTACACAGTTGGAGGAAGATAACCATACCTTTCCTCTAAAGGTCACCTGGCCCTGCAGCCAAGCCAAGACACCACAGACCTTCCTGCGCTCTCTAAATCCTGCTCTTCCTATTCCAGGCAACCGACCTGTCACATTGTACATCACCAAGACTGGAGAACTACAAAGAATCCAAGGCAAAACAGTTCTGACTTGTGCTGCATTTATATTTAAAACATGCGGCTTCTGTTTTAATCACGTAAAAATTTCCAAAGGAATCACCTTGGAAACTAAGAGACTCTGATCATTAAAATTAGCTAGAAGCAAATAATCTCTAGAATAGTGACTATCTCCAAACCTTTTTATTACCTTTGTAGGGGAAATTTCTGGTCCCCCAGAAAGTGTGATAAATGTAAGACAAGGAAATGTAATGTCGACTTCAGGGTTTTAAAGGGAGACATAAAACTCATTTTATTGGTCATTTAGAACAATGTGTGCTTAACCCATTCACAAAGAAAATACAATTACATTGTTATCACATTAAAAAATGAACCTGGCAGAGCATGTGCTTCACATACATAAGGCCCTGGGTTCAATTCCCAGTGACAAAAGGAAAAAAAACTAAACAAAACAAACAAAAAACCTTCAAAAATTCCCTATATGTCTGCTTTTTATTAAGGAGAAAATGTTTTATTATAGTAAATTGATACAATAATGAAAATGTGTGGTTTTTTTTCCCTAAATAATTTCTTTTCTTAAATACCACAGGATATGTGTCCCTTTGGGCTAGGTCCTTAAATAATCCCACAAAACGTTAAAAGAGCTTTTCCTAAAGTTCTACTCATTCTTCTCTTCTTCTTTGCAGATATTTAAAAAACATAACTGGGGCTGGGGATTTAGCTCAGCGGCACAGCACCTGCCCGGCAAGCGCAAGGTCATGAGTTCGATCCCTGGTACTGGAAAAAAACCAAAACCAAAAAAAATTTTTAAAATTAAAAAATAAAAAAAAACATAACTTGTGCTTTCTTACACTTTTCCAGGGGGGGAAAAAATCTACTTTTTGAAAAGAAGAAGGACAATCTTACAGAATTTTGGCAGAAAGAAAGAAAATAAAATAGTGTGTTAGGATAGTTGAATTAATAGATGTAGTAGTAATAATGGCTAGCATCACAAATTTCCAAAAAGAAACAGAATCTGCTCAACACTGCCAAATCACATCTTAGAATCCAAGGTGATGCTTCCAGAAAAATAAAAGAGGGAAAACGAACCACTTGATACAGGAACACACACTTCTCACAGAAGGCTACGCTTCTGCTCTTCTTTCTTGTCCAGGGAGGAGTAAGTTAAGATCTACATGAGAGCTGTAAGAGTGAGAGTGCCATGGACAATCCGATAGCTTCACTTTCGGATGGACTTGGACCCAGGGTTTCTGATTTCTGGCTTTCCCCTGTCCTCCTGTTCCTAAGGAGACACCTACTTGAGGTGAGGCGAGGCCAAGGAGGCAGCCCTTCCTCCCCCCTCCTCCCATTCACTTTGATTCCCACCACACTCAGGATCTCTTTTACGCAGCACAGTGAAGCTATCTCTTCACTTTTAACTCTCTTGGCCTAAATTCCTCATTCTTCACACTCAGCTCTTTTCTTTTTCAATCACCTTTTCTTTGTTCTTCACATTTGCCTGTTTATCACAATTCCTAGGGCGTATGGACAATGTGATAAGTGAACAGGTCCCTTTTCCTCACACATACATAAATTGCATTCCTTCGTTCTTCACAGTCCCCTCCAAAGCCCTACCGAGGACTTATCTGTACCGCCTAATGTCACCTGAAACTAAAGTGGCATTGGATTCGACTAAGCACTATCCCGCCATGACCTTTTTTCCCAGACAAGCTTCCCAAAGCAATTCAAGAGTAAAGCAGCAGGTCTGGAGCACACCCATCTTCACTCAGCTCCCACTGCACAGGTCTAATCACAATACTTGCGTTCTCAACGCACTTTCCAGCATGAGGAGGGCAAAAATTGGTTCTCCAAACCCAGGAGAAAAAGAAGTGCATCACTGCAGGTTGGGGATAGTGGTGATGTGGGTAAGTCATACCCCAGGAAAGGACCCTCTTACCTTTGTAATTGCAGTGAAGACCTTTTCCAGAATGGCATTTGGCTGGGCAATCTGCGGCCCGCTGGCCTGAATGTTGAGGGCTATGGCACACGGTTTGGCTATAAATCTAGAGACAAAGAAAGAGAAAGAGAGAGAAGAGAGAAAAGTTATTTTTTCTATAGCTGTTCTTAATACCACCTGTTACACAGCACTCGATTACCCTCGTAGAATGCCGGTAGGATTTTAGGGGTATACTATGTCAGCAGTCACATGAATCACCACAAAGCAGCCTTAATTGTTTTTCCTCCTTTAGTCCTCCAGCAATGACATTAAAAAAAGAAATCCTTTTACATATTTAGATGCCTTGATCATCAGGTCCTAATGAAACTCCACAGATGAAAAACTTATCAGATAAAAGTTTAATTGTATAAATGAAATGTGTAAATAAAACAATGATTTTTAAATGATGTACTCTCCTTTGTAACACATGATCAACAGTCACAGTACTTTCTTATTATATAAGCGTTCATTAAGCATTTGATGACACATGCAAAGAGAATGCTTTTGATCACCCTAGGCATAAACTTGGCCGTTCTGCACCTGTAACGGAAGGGTGTCATACTCAGTCCCCATCCCTTGCGGCTTCTTAAAATTCTCTGCTTTGTGGTTATTTGCTTCTTTCTCGTAGGAATAATGAAGGATGGTGTGCTGTCCCAGGCAAGTCGCAAGTGTCAAGTGTTTACAGGTATCAGCAGAACTGTTTTTATCGGAAGCAGCTGCCTACTATCAAGAAGAATGGGGAGGTTGGGGCTGCTTTCCAATCGTGTTTGATGTGTGAATGAGGCACAAAGGAGAACAGGCAGAGGGCATGGCCCCCAGATGGACGATAACATCCAACAGAACTAGAAGGGAAAAAGCTTTTACAACTTCCAGGGGAGTTTCAGACTAAACGCTCACACAATACTTCTGTGAATAATTCATTTTTAGGAGTGACACTGAATATCTTCTATTAATGCAAAGTAATTAAACACCATATGAAAGTATCACCCAAAATTAATTCAGTGTTGGCCAAAGGCAGCAACTGATAAATATGCAAAATAGATGATGAGTAAATCTTAGATGAGGTTTCCTTTATAGCACTAATGAGCTAAGTGAACAGTCCGACAAAGGAAGATTTCTTTAAATGGGGCCTAAGGAGGTTGACACAGTGCCACATAATATCCTGCTGGGTCCAGTTTCAAGTAAAAGCACACTGTACATGAGCAAGCCTAAATCGGAAAAGAAAATATAATGCCCGTTATATTGTGCTGTCTGGCACAAAGTTGGAAGGAAAAGAACAATCACCTTTCCCGAGTTTCTGTGAATCTTTAGAAACTGGTATCTTCTCAAAACTTTTCCATATTCCATTTGTTTTAATGTAAACATGTTTGAGACACATCACCTATGTCCTTACATTTCCTAACAGTTCTGGGCCTTCACTGTGTACAATAAACATAGAATAATGGCCATAGCTATAGTGGTAAATGAAGTGGAATTTAATGGGCGATGTCCAAAGCAGTGTTCAGAATTTGTTTCCTTGATAAAATTTCCTGTTTTCCATTTATTTGCCTCCTCATCATATGGTATAACAAAGGGTGTAAAAATACATGAAGCATAGCAAAAAATGAAAACTAAGGCAAAAGAGCAGATTAATTTGGTGTAAAGGCCAAAATCAACTCTTCCAATGGTTTTATTTTTTTGTCCTCTTCCCAGCTGGTTTCTCCTCAGCCTTCCTCATCTTCCCCATTGCCGTTACAGTCATACATACTGTGCTCAAGTTCCCTTTGGGACTTCATATCATCATCCGTATAACATCCTGCTGGTCTGGAACATGACCCTCCTTCTAAATAATGAAGACTCTAAATCCAGAGTCTGAACATTTCTTCTTTGAAACCCCAAGCACAGGATGACACATTTCTTTCCCTGGAGGGTCATTACAATCAGCACCTCATTCTCATTTCTCTGGCCAGTCTCACTGAATTATGAGGATCTGAGGAGAAGATGTGTGTATGAGATGAATGACGGATGAGTTTAAGGGAATTTAACTCAATCTAACGGTGAAGTCGAATTCTTTGCTAGAAGTCACTGTGTCATGGTACTCACATGTATGGAACATTGTGGGCATTCAACGAATACTTGATGGAGGAATAAATTAACAAAATCAGCTAAAATACAATGGTAAGTTCTTTACTATCTATCCCAAATGGGGCTGTGTGTTTTAACTGCATTCAATATCACATTTACTCAGGGTAGGAGATTGAACATTCTAATACCAAAAGCCATTTCTACAATTCCCATGTCCTTATGATGTCTGCACTACCCCCAAAGAGCCCAAAGAGCAGCAAATATTCAGCTTCTAAGACTTAGAAAATTGCATATGATAGGCAGAAAAAGTTAATCTCAACTCCCTGATAAAAGAAGAAAGACAAAATGCAATAACTCTTCCCTGGTTATATGAAAATATAGAAATTTTATTTGTATGTATTCTCAAAAGAATTTGTGAATAGTCTTTACTAGGTGATTTTTTTTTTTTCCAGAGAGCATATTAGATTCCAAATAAAACCTATTTCACAACTAGGCAATTTTATCATCTTCTGTCATGGTACATTACAGAAAAGTTGGATTTTTTTTTTTAAAAAAGGCTCTAACAAAATAAATTCACAAAAGCTGTTTTTTGCTGTGGTTGGAGAGATACCGATAGAGATGGAGGGAAATAGCTAGACGGGCTATGGGCTCGAACATCTAGAAATACAATAGTTGAAAGAAATATTTTCTTTTGAGCTTTGATGATTACCTGTACCAGGAACTGCTCACCTAATTACTTTTTTATCAAAGGCAGCAATACTACCTTCAAAAGATCAAACACCTATAAAGTACTTTCATGTACTATATTTGAAAGTAAATATAATAAGGATGTAAGCTTTGAAAAACCCTGGTCTTGGTTAAAAAGCAGAGAAAATATTCAAGACATTCCTACTTCTCAACTCTACTGAACAACATGTATTTGTATTTTAAAGATAAACAAAACATCTCTGGCACAACGTATGAAAATAAGCACGGGGAAGCGCTTTGGTGGGATTAATACACAAAAAATGAAGTCATCTTTGCAATCAAGAAATTTACAATCTGGAGGAAGGGACTATTTTTAAAGACACTTACAGGGTATATGCCTTTGTTCCAAATAATAGAAAATGTTTATTAATCTTCTTAGCCAGGCATGGCAATACACACGTGCAATCCTTGCACTCTAAGAGGCTGAAGCTGAGGCTGAAAGATCACAAGTTCAAGACTACCCCGGGTAGGGGCTGGGGATTTAGCTCAGCGGCAAAAGCGCCTGCCTGGCAAGCGCAAGGT
>NW_004955449.1:5830390-5853357 GCF_000276665.1 Chinchilla lanigera
AAAAAAAAAAAAAAAAAAAAAAAAAAAAAAAAAAAAAGACTACCCCGGTAACTTAGCATCTAGGGAGACCTTATCACAAAATTTAAAATGAAAAAGTGATAGGAATATAGCTCAGTGTGAAAGCCCTGGGCTCACCAGTACTGGAAAAAAAAAAAAAGTAATCATCTTAAGTAGACAGCTTGGTCAGAGATTGTTAGTTCTTTCCAATTTGCAGCATTTCCTCCACTTTTCAAAGAAGTTCTAAGATTGTAATGCTGGATACAAATACCTCTATATGATAAAACTGTATCTCTCTCTCTCTCTCTCTCTCTCTCTCTCTCTCTCTCACACACACACACACACACACACATAAATACAAGTAAAGATGGAAGTAAGTATGCTCAGTATATCGTATCAGTGTCAATATCCTGGTTGTGATATCACACTACAGTTTTGCAAAAGGGATAACTGGGTAAAGCATATTTGAGAGCTTGTAGTACTAATTCTTACAACTATGTGTGAATCTACTCCTATCTCAATAAAGATCTCAAGAAAAATAACTGGAAGGGGGATTCTGCTTCTGCTGTTGGGAATGCGCTCCTTACAAACAGACTTTTCATCAGTTACTCTGCACAACCTGCACAACATAATGATCCTCCCCCCAAACAAAAATGAAACACATTGTCTGGAGCTCAGGAGACTCTAAAGAAGCTAAGGGACTTTGGAAAGAAGTCAAGAGTCAGAACAAGCAATCAGCAAAAAATGGACACTCTGCTCATTTATATATTTGTTTTGCAGCTCTACTGTGAGCTCAGACAGTCACAGTGGCAGGTAGGACTGATAGAAAAGCATTCTTCCTAGTTGCAGGAACCAGGGTGAGGAACCCAGGGAAATCAGTGAGGGACTGGACAGCCACAGCAGAAAAGCCAGAGAAGCAAGCCCCAATTCCTTGTATAAACCAAGCATGATTCCAGCCACCTTCTGAACCATAAATGTACAAGATAAACTGAATGCAGCTAAGGTTAAAGAAGTGATCCAAGACGAAATCCACTGTTTGCTACTGGAGCTTCTGGGTACAATCTGAGTCAAAGTACAGAATCATCAACATTTTCCATGGCAGGACACAAATGAGGGTGTTGATGAAGAGTGAGGAAACATGCCCCACTTTGGGGGACTAAACATGCAAAAGAAAAATTCAGTGGATTTGAACCACCCAATCTGAAAAAGAGAACAAAGTGGAACAAACAAACAAACACACGTAGAAGATGTATTGGAACAAGTTTTAAAAGGCACCAGGAAAAAAGGTGACAGCCTGGGGAACAAAAAGAAATTATTAACAGAAATAATAGTCTACAACTCCCCAACTCTGGCAGAAGGCATAAACATTCTGAGCCTAGAATTCAAGAGCTCCAAAAAGGGGTTAAAAAAAAAAAAAAAGAAAATCTTGGACAAATTTAAGATAAAAAATATTGCAGGTCACCAGAAAAAATACATGCTATATGCAAGGAAAAAATAAACTTGACATGCAGGGTACTTCTCACCAGCCAGTATGAAGGCTGAATGACACAAGGTAGCATCTTTACTGCAAGCAAAAAACAAGAACAAAACGAAACAAACCGCAGGCCCAGAATTCTATAGTTAGCAAGATCATCCTTCAGCGAATGAAAGCGAAAGGAAATCAAAGGGAAGCTGTGGTCTCCAGACCCCCACTTGGATGCAGTTCTCTGAGTGGAAAGGCAACCTCTCACAGGAAGGAATGCAACATCAGAAATGGCAAATATACAGTACTGGAAAATACAGAAGTTCTGGAAAGATATTCGAAATTAATCACAACCCATTAACAACAGATGAAACTATTAAATCTAATTATGAGAAATAAGCTATGTCCCACTCCAGACTGTGCTAGAAGGAAATCTTACTATAAACAAGTAAAAGCTCAAGTGGGAAGAGGTAACTGATTCCATCCACAGCCAGACCACTGGCCCTTCCTCTGATGCCAATGCGCACCCAACACTCAGTGTGCCATGGCTACCATCACGGCAAGTATTAAAATTTAAAGCTGGCAAGAACAGTATAGGTTAGATTTTGAAAGCTATATGGAGGTGCTTATTTAAAGCCACACACATACACATGCCCCAGCGAGTACTCGAAAATCTTATCTAACACTGTTTCAAGAGAATAAATATTTAGTGGAAAGGCAGGATGAAGAAAGGAAACTGATATTTATGAACAATTACAATGTGCCAAAGGCTCTGTAGTGTTTTGTTCTTATTTTAAAAGCCAACAAAGCTGAAGTGAGTATGAGTGCCACTTTACAGAAATACAAACTAACGCTCAAAAAAGTTTGAGTCTGCTCAAGCTAGCTATTTAAAGCTAAACAGCTTAATCAGGACTGAGAACTAGTTGCTGCTAATATAGCCTATACGTGAAAACTAAATTTTTTCCTCTCCCTACTATAGGAAAAGATAAGCTAATTAAAGACATATCATTACTGTTTGTGATATGGTCATATACTTTCACTCAGTAATCCCACATTTAGGTATTCATCAAAGGAAACCTGTCAAACAAGAAATGGTATCAATGTAAAGATACTTATGCACCAGTTTAATGATTCACTATGAGCTGATTCATTGTATGCTAAGTGCTGGAGATGCAGCAGTGAACAGAATCCTTGCTTTTATGGGAACTTACATTCTAGCAGGAGAATTTTTTTTTGGTAGAATTTTCATGGGAAATAGACACATCATTTTAGAATATATATATTGACTTTTAGAATTAACGTTGTTATACATTTTCATGTTCCACATATTTTAGATTAATATTCTTTTGAATAACTATAGAATAGTTCATGTTTTAGGACTTGTCTTAGTTACCTTTCTCTTGTTGCTGAGACAAAATACACAACTCCCAAAATTAAGGAAGGAAAGGTTTATTTAGCTCACAGTCTGTGGAGGTTTCAGTCTGCAATCAGCTGGTTCCAAGGCAGGGTGGCACGGCACAGGGACAGCAGTTCAAGGCAGCAAAAGACAGCAAAAGCAGCAAGAGCAAAAGAGGGGAGGAGGGAGCAAGCCTCTTTCCCTTCCTTATATTGTTAATTATTTAAAAATTATTATTATTTAAAAATAATCTTTTAAAAAATAATTATTTAAAAAATAATGTGCTATTTAAAAAATAATTATGCTAGAGTGAAAAGTCTTATAGAGAAGAAAAAATAAAGTCTCTTAAGAAAGACAGGGGTAGTAGAGAGAGGTTGAACTTAAAATAGATTGTTTGGGGATGGCCTTAGTGAAAAAGTGAACAGAATCCTGATGGAAGAAAGGAAATAAATACACGAGAAAGATAAGTGCAGTAAGAACATTCTGGAAGAAAGAGCAGCCTATGACCAAAGCCTGAAGAAAGACTATGAGATGCTGGAGGCATATCGAGAGTGCCAGAGTGAGCAAACACAAGAGGAGTAAGGCAGGGTCAGAGGGCACAAACAGCCACAGAGAGAGACTTCGGTGCTGGCCACTGTAAGGACTTTGGTTCGTATGGTAGGGAAGAGACAGAAGTACTCTGAGAAGGAAATGCAAATGATTTAATTTTTGTTCTGACAAGATCATCTGCTCTCCTGTTGAGGAAGGCTAAAGGAGAGCAAAGATGGGGTCAGTGAGGCCAAATGGGAGGTTAGAACAATTGTCCAGGCAAGAGCGGAAGGCAGCAAAAGAGGTGGTGGTGAGCAGTTAGATCTGGAACCAACTGTGAGGGCTGGGACCATGGGATTCACTGACAGACTGAACAAGGGATGAGCCAAGAAAGAAATAAAGATGGTGACAGGACTTCACCTGAGCTCCTAGAAGGATGTGCTCAGACTTGGGGTCAAGGGAAAGGTCGTGAGGTCAGTGTTGGAGGTTATGCACATTAGGTTGCCAGGCTCATTCATGGAGCTGTCCAGTAAGCAGCCTGGCAATCAAGAGGGACACAGATTTGGGGTCATCAGTATACAGATGGTATATAAATCCATAAGATGAAGAAAATCACTGGGGAAGTGATTATAAATGAAGAGGAGACTGAAAAAATAAACCCTGGAATGACTTCTGTTATGGTTTGTGTCTGGATGTCCCCCCAAAGCCTCATAAAGTCATGGGGGTGAGCCCCTAGAGTTTGTGATTGATTCATGGTCCTGTGCTGGGATTATGGGTGCGAGAGGTACACCTGCCCTGGGGCGGGTAGCCTGCATACAATATAAGGGAGGGAAAGAGGCTTGCTCTCTCTCTCCTCCCCTCTTTTGCTCTTGCTGCTTTTGCTGTCTTTTGCTGCCTTGAACTGTTGTCCCTGTGCCTAGCCACCCTGCCTTGGAGCCAGCTGATTGCAGACTGAAACCTCCACAGACTGTGAGCTAAATAAACCTTTCCTTCCTTAATTTTGGGAGTTGTGTATTTTGTCTCAGCAACAAGAGAAAAGTAACTAAGACAACTAATAAAACATGAACTATTCTATAGTTATTTAAAAGAATATTAATCTAAAATATGTGGAACATGAAAATGTATAACAATGTTAATTCTAAAAGTCAATATATATTCTAAAATGATGTGTCTATTTCCCATGAAAATTCTACCAAAGCTTCATTTTAGATGGATTTCAAAGGAGTGTACACCGTACAAAGAGTAAAAGCAAAAAAAAGAACTTGCAATATGTTTTTTTGGTACAGGGAATTGCTGTGCCACTGAGGTACATCCCTGGCCCAATAATATTAAATATTAAATAATATTAAATGCCAAGAATACCATCAATGACAATCATTGTTAACACTTGAATATTTTCTTCTTCCTTTCCATATATTCAACCAGATTTTTTATACTTTGTTTACCATACTTTTATTAAACAGAACTGCATCACACCATGTGTGTTTACTGAGCTGATTTACTTTCTTACTGGAAATATTTTCCTCAGGAAATGACATATCCTTGTAAAATATGATATTCAATGATTTCACAAGTTACACTGCTGTTCTTATTTCTTGCAATTTTGAAGACTTGGGAAAGTTACCAGGCCCTCTCTGACCATAGCAACACTGGTTAAACACTCAGCATATTATACTGATATAGATACTTGGAACAAAGATGAACTGCAAGGATTAAACTCAATACCCTGCCCAGTGAAATAACTCCTGTCATCAAAGGATGGCTATTGCTTTCACCCCTACTTTATTATTGCCACTTCAGTTTAGGACTGCCTTGTTAATTAACATTTTCAGAGTTTAAAAAAACTCAGCCACAGTTTTAAAGAGGGAAATTTCTAGATTCTTCTGCAATCTGAACTTTTACATTTTTAAAATTTTTGATAGTGAATAGAAAAATGAACAAAACAGGCAAATGCACAGAAATCAGTAAACATATAAGAAACTCAACTCCTTAAAAAAATGTTATTACACCACTTCACAGCAGCAGGTTGTGTCTAACAATGTAAGACGTAGCTGAGAAAGATCTGGAGATACAAGAATTCCCATAAACTGTTCATATAGTTTAGTTTACATTGCCCACAGGATATAAATGAGCGCCTCACAGAAATTAGTATAAATGGCCAATACATATATGAAAAAGGTCATCCTCAATTAAAAATGCTATAAAATGTATTGTTTTCACTTACCTTTATAAAAGAATAACATTTTAATAAGTTTCATGATTAGTAAGAGTGAGGAGAGACAGTTACTATAGTAAAGACTACTAGTGCACATCTAAACTCATACAAAATTTAAAATGCAATCTGTCAGTATTTAGAAAATTGTTAAAATGCCTAGGCCTAAGTGTGTGCATTACTAATTATACACCCTACTGCATAAAGTTACCCTACACATACTGACACTTTAAAAAGAAAGTTTATTACAGCACTGTGTGAAATAGCAAAAAACATAGGAAACAAATATCTATCAGAAGGCTACATATGAAATATGGTTCTTCTGTTAGGGCCCCTCCCCAAGAAATGTGATGAGGACCTTTTCAAAACAAAAGAAAGCAACATGGCAGGGTAAATTCCTATATGTGCATATGTAGTTCCGGCATAGCTCTGTAACATAAACTGTACCCAGTAAGGTTATATGTTACAATATATGGGAGGCAAAACAAAAATTACATAAAAGATAAAACCCTGCTATGCTCGGGGCTCAGCCTTTAGATGTAATGTATGGTTTGTGTCTAGATGTCCCACCAAAGCCTCACACTGTCATAAGGCTTTTTCACAGATGGCTGAGTCTAGAGTGTGTGATGCTGGGATTAAGGGTGTGTGATTACTAAACCAGTCTGCTGATTGGTTTGGCACCACCCTAATCCCAGTAATCTGGATAAGATAAAAGGCAGAGGCTTGTCTTCTCCCATGCTGCTTTTACTATCTTGCAGGCACCATAAACTGTCCTCTGCGATGCACCTCTGTCAAGCAACCCTGCCTTGAAGCCAGCCAATTATGGACTGAAACCTCTACAAACTGTGAGCCAAATAAACTTTTCTTCCTTTAACTCTGGGTGTTGGGTATTTTGTCTTAGCAATGAAAAAAGTAACTAAGACAGATGTGAATCTGCTGAGTCAGTGCCAACACAAATACAGCTGCTTCCTGGGGGGAAAAAAGCCTTGGTGTCCATCTCTCCATCACAGAATCCTGCTACATTTCTTGGGTGCTCATCTGGATTCAGAAACAGTACATTTCTACCTCCTTTGTCAACAAGGTGTGAACCTCAGAGCTATGGGAGAAATGCCTTTGCCAGGCACCAACAGATTGCTTGATCTATAGGTAAGGCTAGCCCCTCCCAGCATGCCCTGGTGAGGACCCTGGATACACAATGGAACCCAATGAGGCCCAGGAACCAGTTCAGGGGGCACTGCCTATCAGGCTGGTAAGAGCCCAGGCTCCTTTTGGTGAACCTGCCTCTAAGGAGGCAGAAGAGAGCCTGATCACCTCCCAGAGGTGCATGAGTAGCTCCACAAGGGATGAAACCGCAGTCCAATGTGTGGGGTGCTGGGCAGCAGGCTGGAGTTGTGTGAGTGCACATGGATGAGACAGACAGAAGGAAGATTCCAGTTTGACCAAAGGACAACCATTGTTAATTTCTATCATTTTGTTTTGAGGTCATGTATCGTTTTTGTCATTTTTATTTTATCCTCGTTGTTTTGTTAGTTTTTTTTAATCTTTAAAATTTAAAAAAAATACTCAATTTGACCAAAGGGCCGAAAGGGAGGCAAAAAAGAGGACTGCAGTGACCAGACAACTTTGTGCACGAACCAAGATAGGAAAAGTCACAAGACTGACTGAGTATTGCTTTGGTGATTAGGTTTTTCCGTCCCTGTCCCAGGACAATCTTGGGTGAGGTCTAGAAGGTCTCCTGGTGAGACAAGTGACATTGGGTGAGGTGGAGACAGACAATTCTGGGTAAAATCAAAAGTAACCAAAGGCATCATATCTTGGCATATGCCAGAGATTGAGCCTCAGGTTTTGGGACAAACAGAATGGGAAACAAATGTACCTCCCAGTTAGGACAGGTTAGGAAGTCAAGGGGCTTAATGGACAAAATACCTGCTGAAAAATCCCCTCAGACGGATGTTAAAGACAGGAAGATAACCCACTGTTATGGTTGATACATTGTGTCAACTTGAGGAGTCTAGAGGTTTAGCTAAGTGACTCAGCAGTTCTGCATCTTGGAGTGAAAAAGACATGCCCTTACCCTTCCAGTGAATGCTGTTCACTGTGTCAATTTAAGAAGTTTAGAAGGTTAACTATGTGACTCAGCAGGGAGCCAGGGTGCTTACTTTGTATTCATCCTGAGTCTGCGCAAGAGGAGGACATGGAGATTATGTGGCTGCTGCACACCCCCTGGGTGGGGGTAGTCTGCTTACAATATAAGGGAGGGAAAGAGGCTTGCTCTTCTCTGCCACTCCTCTCTTGTGCTCTGGTTGCTTTGCTGTCTTCTGCACCATGAACTATTGCCCTCTGCCATGTGCTACTCTGCCTTGGAGCCAGCCAAGTATGGACTGAAACCTCCACAAATTGTAAGCTAAATAAACCCTTCCTTCCTTCATTCTGGGTGTTAGGTATTTTGTCTCAGCAACAGAGAAAAGTAACCAAGACACCCAAGGAGGAAAAAGAGACAAAAGACAGAAAGCTCAGATGACAAAACACTGTTGTTTCATTTGGCCACAAACACCCATCCGTGCCCCATCCATTTTCTGGTAAAGCGCAGATCAGATGAAGACTCAGTATTATCAACTGTAGATTAAATTTGTTAATGATTGTCTTGGTTACTTTTCTCTCACTGTTGAGACAAAATATCTGACACCCAAAGTTAAGGTTTATTTAGCTCACAGTTGGTGGAGATTTCAGTCCATGGTTGGCTCCAATGCAGAGTGGCACACGGCAGAGGGCAACAGTTCTTGGTGGCAGAAACCAGCAACAGCAACAAGAGCAAAAAAGGAGGAGCAAGCAGCAAGCATCCTCTTTCACTCTCTTACACTGTATGTAAACTACCCGCCTCAGGGAAAATGTAGCACTCACACGCATAATCCCAACATTGGACCATGAATCAATCATAAACTCTAGAAGCCCTCCCTATGACTGCATGAGGCTTTGTGGGGATATCCAGACACAAACCATTAACAGTGATAAAGGCCAGGGTCTCAAGAAGAGGTAGATTATGCCTATGATGGTGACAAAAAACAACTGTCCTCTTTCCCCTAAAAACTCAGAGACTTAATGAGAAACAAAAGGATTCACCTCTGGTCCCCCATCTACATGGGACCCTCTAAAGTCCAGTACTTGTCCCACCCCCCAGCCTGTAATCCCCAACACCCCCTACTGGTGACCCCCACAACAGGAGCCAACATCAGCTAAATAGTACCAGGTCCCTGGCCCAGCGGCCACAGCTGCACAAGAGGAAAAATACTGACTTTATCTTTAGTTCAAGAAAAAATTTAAAAGATACCAAAAAGATGTTCAAAATCTTATGTTTCCCCACAGACTAAAGAGGGGATGCAATCTTTCTTTCCCTTGAGGAAAATTCCCCCGGGCGAGGGAGGAATTGGGTTACAAATCTTAGCTAAGTGATAAATTTACCCTTCACTTCCAATTTAAGTTGATAATTTTGTTTACTTAATATACTTAAAACATTTCTTATGGAATGTGAAGCCTTAAACTACAGTTATACAGTTGACGTGCTCTTCTCTGTAGTTTCTGTGGGTGATAAGAGTACTGATTTAAGGTTACTTGAAGTCTGTTGGCAACCAGTCCAGTTTAAAACTGTAACAATCTAAGACCATATGAGAAAAATATTTACAATTATGAAAGGAGCACAACCTGATGCTCAAAATAATGTTCTCAAAAAAAAAAAAAAGTTATGTTACCCCACTACCCCTTGCTGCCAAGAGAGGCCTAACTCATCTGGACCTGAGAGAAAGCAGACAGTTTGCTCAGTCCAAGTCCCAGCAAAACCTAGCGCCAAGCCCAGAAGTTCCTTGGTGAGGCAGGTTCCTATAGAACCTGGATACCTAACTTCTCAGTCTTGGTAAAACCATTTTATAAAGCCATAAAAGTGGGGAATAAGAACCTCTGTTATGGGAAGAAGTACAGTGAAAAGCTTTTTTTTGTTTTCTTTTTTTTTTGAGACAGGGTCTTGCTATGTAGTTCAGATTAACTGAACTCCCTATGTAGCCCAAACTGGCCTCAAACTTGCATCAATCCTCCTGCCTCAGCTTCCTGAGTGTCAGGATTATGGGCATGTACCACCATGCCCAGCAGCAAAAAGCTTTTAAAGATGTCAAGCAGACCTTCACCAACACACCAGGCCCGGAACTTCCAGACAGGACTAAGCCTTCCTCGTACATTCACGAATGTATGGGCATAACAGTGAGAATTTTAACCCAGATGTTGGGGTCAGTATCAGTGGCACACCTCTCAGAGCAACTCGACTGTTGCACAGGGCTGGCCATTCTGTTCCCGAGCACTCATAGCTAGAGCCCTCCTGGTGGCAGAGGCTGACAAACTGACTATGGGACAAAAGTTAACAGTCCAAGTGCCACATTCAGTAATGACATTAATACAGCACAAAGGACAATGTTGGCTAACTAATGCCTACATGGTCAGATATTAGGAGATGTTATGTGAGAACCCACACATTCACTTGAAAATAGTACGGACCCTCAGCCCAGAAACCCTACTGCCGTCAGACTGGGCCAGCCAAATCTTGACTGCATCGATGTCATGGATGAGGTGTTCTCCAGCCAGACTCAAGGGACCAGCCCTTCAAGGACCCCAATGCTAGGTATATCACTGACAGTATCAGTTTTCTAAGAGAGAGAAGACTTGGCAGGGTACTCCAGCGGTGACCCTGAATTCTGTCATTGAGGATAAACCCCTGCCAAAGGGGGCCGCAGCACAAAAGGCAGAGCTCATCACACTACCCAAGCCCTTCAACTGGTGGCAAGAAAAATGTGAGTCTACACACAGACTCTAAGTGTGTCTTCACCACCCTCCATGTACATGGCACTTTATACTTCACAAAGGGTCTAATAAACTCAAGAAGAAAAGACATAAAGTATGGTTAAAAAAGTCCTTAAACTCTTAGGTGCTGTGTGGGCCCCTAAAAGAGTGACAGTCACACACTATCTGAGACATTAAAGAGAGATGCCATGGCCACTCAAGGAAATGGCAAACCAGACTGGGAAGCAAAGCTCAAGGCCTCCAGGAAAACAAGAGAATCAAAAGCTGTGGCTGCCATGTTGTTCCTCAGCCATTGGCAAAATGGGACCCCAATTCCTCATAACATGAGAGTACCTGGTTCAAAACTGACAATAACTGCTACTGCCTGAGTACGTGGTAATTTTTTTTTTTTTTTTCTCTTTTCCTTTTGGTACCGGGAATTGAATTCAGGACCTTGTGCTTGCCAGACAGGCACTTGTGTTGCTGAGCTATATCCCTGGCCCCGGTAAAAATTTAAAGACTATTGAATAGCAATCCCTGAGGCCCTGGCTCCAGCTTTTGCCAAAAGTTTCACCAGGACACCCATATGAGCCAGACAGCTCATATGGTCCACCACAGGTCAACATTTCCTCTTGCCACAGCTCTCCAGCATAGCCCGAGGAGCGTGTGAGCAATGTGAGACATGTGCCTGCAATAACCCACTCAAAGACACAAGGCCACTCCTTGTGGGATACAGAGTGTTGGGGGAGGCCCATTTGAAAAAATGGTTGTGGACTTCACAGAGTTTCCTGAAGTTTGTGGCTACAAGTATTTGTTAGTCTTTCTATGCACCTTCAGAAGCTGGGTAGAGGCCTTCCCCACCTATATAAAAAATGCATCTAGTGGCCTGATTCCTTGTGAAGAAAATCATTCCCCGTTTTAGAATTCCCATTACCATAAGATCAGAAAACAGGCCAGTGTTCATCACAAAGGTGGTACAGCTGGTGGTCAAAAGACTAAAGCTTACCTGGAAACTACATATGGCATACCATCCCCAGAGCTCAAAAAAAGATACAACAAATAAACCAAACTCTAAAGCTACAACTATGAAACTCACCTACACTGAGACCAACTCTTGCCAATAACCCTGCTAAAGATTAGGTCTCATCCACTAAACAGATGAAGGTCAAATTCTCTATGGGTGGCCCCCTCTTCTTATTAAGGACATAAGGGGCAACTTAAAGAGCTTAGAAATCTCACCCTGAGATAACAGATGCAGGTGTTAGGCTCGACCTTAGCCACTCTACACCAGTGGGATAAAGAATGATTGATTACCTGTGAGTCTGACCACAGGCACTCACTCTTTTCAGCCAAGAGATGAAATGTGGGTAAAGAAATAAAATGTTCAGCCTCTAAAATCCCTCTGGAGAGGCCCATTCACTGTGATCCTATGCACCCCCACTACAGTAAAGGCGGGCAAGAGTCCCCTAGATTTACCACAGCACAGTAAAGCCAGCATCTTGAGACTGAAAGTGCTTCCCCTATTTATCAGCACCATGCAAGCTCACAATCCAAAATAATCCAGTCATGACCTCAGAGACACCATCAGGAGACGGCAGCCCTGCTCCAGTCCCTCCAGAGGCAAAAGCTGAAAGACTCCACCAACTGGTTTCACAAGTAGACTACATCCCTTTTTGTGGTTGACCCATCTGTTATGCCTTGCCCTTTGTCTTGGTTACTTTTTACACCCTTCCTTGTTCTTAAATGTACTCAGGTCTCTAGCCCTAACTTTAACCACAGCCCTTGCCCCAGCCAACTGGAAATGTGGTGAGAAGTGCCTGCCCCATGTATTCTTATAACCAGGTCAGGCCAGGGAGTTATTTATACTTTACCACACTCATTTCTCATGTCAAAGAAAGGTCCAGAGCACCTGCACATATAATAAGACAACACAGCCCTCTAAAAGGGAGCTTCTACCCCAGACAGCCAGCTAAAGGCTTGTGATAGTGTTAATTTTACTATCCTTAACCCAGGAGACTCTAAATTAAAAAAAAAGGGGGGGGGCTGCCAGATAGGTATGGGGATTTATAGATGAGACATAGACCCCTGGGTCCCACTGTACTTTAAAAGAGTCACCACCACCCATACAGCCACATCTCATCAGCTCTTTCATTCCTTTTATTAAAAAAATAGAGCGTAGCCCTCATCCCATCTCCACTGCAACAGAAAACTTGTCTCTAGCCCTATCAGAGACTATAGCTCAGACTCTAAAGATCTCTTCTTGCTACATGCAAGAACCAGCATGGAAGATCAATGGCCATGCGAGGCTAAAGAAATAGATCTCCATGAACCTTATAATAAGTCAGGATACCCCAGCCCTATCTTGGAGGTTGGCTTCTCAAAACTCAGTAACTGAAAAACCACTGTCTTGATCCATGGGGAAGACAATTCAGCATCTCCATAAAAAGCCTAACATGTCTGTCTGGACCAAAGATCTTATAACTCAGCCACTGAAAAACCCAATGGAGGGCTTCCACAGACCACTCTAAGCCAAATCCTCACCCTTTGTCAAACTTCTGTCATCTCCAAGAGGCCTGGGACAATGTTGACACAGACATCAAACGGCAGGCCCAGGTTGGCTACATCAGATATGCAGAAGGACAGCCTCCTTCCAAACTGGTCAGGGTGTTCTGTGCTAAGAACAATCCATCTATCTTTCTTCCTACTCTCACCAGAGGGACACCTGGGAATTCGAGTGGATGGAGACAGAGACCCACAAAAATGAAGTGCTCTACAGATAGAAATTAAAAAGATGTTAAATGGTGTCCCGAACATATTATGCAATATTATGGCCCTGCCACCTGAGCAGAAGAGGCTCCCACACTCCCATTTACATGCTAACCCACATAATCAGACTGTAAGCAATTATAAAAAGTAAAACTGCCAAAGCTCTTGTTAGCCAAACAACAAACCAAATTGTGCAATGCTATCTATCAAAACTGCTTGGCCCTAGCATACTTGCTTGCTTCTGAGAGAGGAGTTTGTAAAATATTTAACCTAAACAACTGCTGCCTACAGATATATGACTTTTTAAAAAGGCTATGAAAAGGATCACAAATCAAATTAAAAAATCGCTTATGTTCCAGTCCAGACCTAAAAGGGATAAGATCCCAGTGAACAGTTACAGAAATGGTTTTCAACCTTTAAAAGATTAAAACCCTCACAGGTGTTATACTCTTAATTAAAAAGCCTATCTAATCCTATCCTGCCTACCTCCCCTGATTATACAGTCTATTTCTAGCCTCACTGAGACAATGGTCCAAAAAAAAAAAATGGTCACATATGTGATGATGTTATAAAAACATAAACCTGTCAGCCAAGATAATGCTTTTTGACCTAATAAGAGGTCTAGGCGTCAATGGGAGTATGTGGTAGGGTCTCTCCCAAAGGAATATGTTGAGGACTGTTACAATACAAAGGAAGACAACATGGCACAATCACCTCCTATGTGCGAATGTGTCATCCTGGCTTGGCTACATAACATAAACTGTACCCAGTCAGCCTACATGTTACCATATAAGGAAGACACAAACATATATATATATATATAAAAGGTAAAACCTCACTATGCTCAGGGCTCAGCCTTTAGATGCGAATCTTCTGAGTCAGTGCCGGCAAAAATAAAGCTGCTTCCTGGAAAGAAAAAGCCTCAGTGTCCATCACTCTGTGCAAGAATCCTGCTGCACCTCCACAGACAATGGAATTCCGAGGATGTTCAAAAGAGGTCCATTTGCTGCGTTCCATGACACAGTGGCAAACGTAAAGTGTAAGACACAGAATAACTAGTATAATACTTTATTTATGTACTTAAAATGCTATCAGGAATAATAGTTGGAAACACTTTAGAGTGATAATATGAGGAGGCTAAAAAAGACATACTTTATTTTACATTTATCATAAAGGTAAATAACATTTAAATGCTTTCAGTGAATACTTAATAATAAGGAGGGCTGGGGATTTAGCTCAGCGGCAAAGCGCCTGCCTGGCAAGCGCAAGGTCATGAGTTCAGTTCTCGGTACCGGAGAAAAACCAAAAAAAAAAATAATAATAATAAATAAATAATAATAATAAGGAAAAGTGCTCAAGAACAACAGGTAATTAGAGCTCTAAGTATATGATCACTATTTATATATACATACAAATTTTTAACATATAAAAAAATTGAAGATATACCAAAAAGTTGCCAGATGAGTGGATCGTAACTTATTTCACTATTCTCTTTATACATTTCTATATTTTTTTCAACATCTTAAAATGAGTGCATAAACTTTTAAGACCAAAAAACAAGTACAACAGGATGGCCACCAACCCAAGTGTTCTACTCTGAATGTCTATGTCCTCCAAGGGTTCACTGTGATTAAAGCCTTAGTTCATAGGGTCAGACTGCTGGGAGGTGGTGGAAGCTTTGAGAAGTGTGATCCCTGAGAGGTTTGGGATGTGATACAGTCTGCTCCCTTAATTTCCCAAAAGAAGACTGCTGAAAGGTACAAGCCTGGCCTGCTTGTCTTCTTTCTGTTTCTTTTTAAGTTGTGATCACACGCCCAGCACTGCTACCTGCCATTATATGAGGCAGCCCTCACCAGGAGAGGTTAACAGGCACCATGCCCATGAATTTTAAAACTATGAGCTAAATGAACTTTCTAAAAGATAAAGTTAGCTGCTTCAAGAATTTTGTTATAGTGACAAAAAGCTGACTAATACACCAGGCCTATCAGTCACCTTCCCATCACTGGGGCAAAATACCCAATACCTGCAACTGAAAGAGGAAAGGTTTATTTTGGCTTACATTTTTAGAGAATCCAGTTCATGGTCAGCTGGCTTCCAAGCAGAAATGACATGGCAGAAGGGCACAGCGGAGAAAAGTGGCTTACTCCATGGCAGCCAGGAAGCAGAGAGACAAAAAAGGAGCCAAGAACAAGAATATACCCTTCCAGGTCAGTCTCCCAGTGAATTGCCTTTTCCAACCAAGCCCCACCTCTGAAGACTTCTGAGGGACATTTTAGATCGGAATCCATAATGCTAGATAAGACTCAAAACCTCCATGATACAAAAATCTAACACAGAAAGCCCTGAGACAGCTGCAGTTCAGCTAATTCCTTAGGGCTCTTCATGCAAAAGACTCTGCTCTGACTGAGACAGTGCAAGAACAATAGGTGGAATAAAAACAAAAGGCCATCTCAGGGTCTCCTCTGTAGGTGAAAAGGATGACATTCAAGCGAATGGGAGCACTGAATGACATGGCGTTATGCAAATGGTGCATTTTATTCCAGGAACTGAGAAAAATGTGACCAACTTTCAATAAATATGCCAAAATAATTTGAAATCCCACTGGAAGGGCTGGGCATTTAGCTCAGCGGCACAGTGCCTGCCTGGCAAGCGCAAGGTCGTGAGTTCGATTCCCGGTACTGGAAAAAAATAAACGAAATACCACTGGAGAAGAAATTGCTCCTGCCTGTGCCTGCAGACACCACAGAACTTCCCTATTTCCTCATCTAATAATGAAAATCATAATTATACTCTGTCACGTGTTGGGAAATAGCTCTAAATTACTGGCTTCAAGAGAGCAACTGGAAAGTGCTGGAGATGGAGTGTGCAGAGAGGTATATGGGCAGAGGGTGATCTTCCTCCTAGGGAAAAGTGAATTTTTTCGGGTAGCACCACGTAGTAGAAAGGACACACGCTTTAGGAGTCCAGGTATACTCTGAGGCTGGTTTGTAGGCAAGCTATTTAATATTTTTGAGCCCTAGTTCCTACCTTTACAAAATCAAGACAATAAAGTCTACTTGGCCAATTTTGTGTGACAGGTTCCACAAAAGCCTCACACTACAGAGCCCAGTATTTGGCAAGTATTCAGTAAGTGCTGACTTTTCTTTTCTTTTCTTTGTTTTTTTTGTCCTTTTGAGACAGGGTCTCACTATACAGTTCAGGCTGGCTTTGAACTCACTTATGTAGCCCAGGTTGGCCTCGAACTCACAACGATCCTCCTGCCTCAGCCTCCCAAGTGCTGGGCTTACAGGCGTGCGCCACCATGCCCAGCAGTGCTGACTTTTCTTGAATCCTGATGACGGAAGGCACATATTCAAGTATCAGGAGTGCTGTAGGCTGCACGGGTCAGTAATTGCTAACGGGGAAAGTGTAAGAACAGCACAGTTTCTCAAGACAGCAGAACACCTAGAAGCTGCTCACTGTGTTACTGGGCCCAGGCACTTTCTTCCACATAAGTTTTTCTCTAGAAAGATCATTCAAAATCTTCCCTCCAAAGTCTAGGACACTTCCCTATTTCTTTGCAAACTTCCTGTGAACCAGAAATGATTTCAAAATGTAAAGTAAAGAAGAAATCTTCCCTTGCTGTCCTATTTTAGTTTTTCATCATGCTTGACTTGAAAAGTTCTTCCTGCATCATTCTTTCTGCTGAAATGTAAACTCATTTCCTCTCTTGTCAGCCCTCTAGAGAGATGGTGCAGTTCATAAACTCCTCAAATATTTGAAAACACTGCATTCTTCTCTTTTCCAGAATAAACAGCCTGAATCCTATAAACCTTTCCTCATCCATCTTTTTCTTTTCTAATTTTATATCTTTTTGTTAGTTTAAGCACTTTTTTCCAAAATAGAGTTTTACTCCATTCTTTAAGGAAGTAGAAAAGAAACCTCAGACAATGAGTAGTTTAATGAATAAATAATTGCTGGCAAAGACTTTTGGTGGTGATCATGGTGGTGGTAGTGGTTTTAAAAAGTTCACAATAACCCTTCTAAAATGTGTACTCCATTTAAAATGTATACTCCATGTAAACAGCAGTAATAAAGTGACCTACCAGTCCAGCCCACACTCTTAAGCGATAGATCAGAGGCTGAAAGGTCGTAAAATGTCATCTGCTAAGAACTGGGATTCCTGGAAAGTCCAGGTTGACCTCGGAAATTTCAAAACTGCCTCTACTTGCAACACATTTCCAGGATTCTGAAATAAAAAAGTTTCCTAGACTGAATATTTCATCATGAGTTTATTTCAGCTATTAAGGAAACACAGGATGACAGAACATGGTGGCACATGCCTATAATCTCAGCAGGCAGGAAGCTACGGCAGGAGGACTGCTGTGAGTTCAAGGCCAGCCTGGACTACATAATGATAACCAACCCCCAAAAAAGAAAGAAACACGAGATGTAGTTATTAAAAGGTGAAGTTCAAGTTCGAAGAAATTATGTTTTTGTCTTAAAGAATGAAAAGTGTACTCACATATTGTTTATAGGACCGGACATAAAAGACATTTTGATACTTATGAGGAAAACTGAACAAAGTAGCAGATATGTAGAATGAACAAATTTAAAGATCTGGCACACACCATGAGGACTACAGGTAACAAAACTATCCTATAGCCAGGCATGGTGGCACATACCTGTAATCCCAGCACTTGTGAGGCTGAGACAGGAGGAGCGCTGCGATTTGAGTCCAGCCTGGGCTACATAGTGAGTTCAAGGCCAGCCTGAACTGCGTAGTGAACCCGTCTCAAAAAGCCAAAAAAAGGCACAAAAAAAGCAAAAAACCCTGTACTATTTATAGGATTCATGCTAAATGAGATTTTAGTTCCTCTTGTCCCCAAAACAAAACAAATACAGTGACTATGATGGATATGTCAATTTACTTTACTATAGCAACCTTTTTACTAACGATATGTATTTCATAACATCACATTATCTGCCTTAAATACACACAATTAAAATCTTTAAAGAAGAAGAATTGAATAATGTATGTTTATATACAAAAATGCCACATATTAGTTAGGAAAGTATAAGACAGTACCACCATAAGCTAGCTCATATTTTTATGGCATTACGGTGCTTATACCATTACCGTAAGTGGCGATGACTTGTGGGAATAGCGCACATGTATGAGAAAGGCTTTATTTCTAACCTGCTCTTCTGTGTACACAGAGGGGGATACTCTCTGGACCGCTCATGGAGGGGTGTAACTACGCTCACGCAGAATCTGTCACTGTCAACCATGTCTCTTTACCTCATTGACTGCAATTTTGACAGCTCTGTCTCTTATTGCTTCTTCCAGCAGTCTGTCAGCTTTTGACAAGTCACACAAATCAGGAGCTCTGCCAGGAAGTCTCAGAACCCCCTCCCCTGTGCCCCTCGGCACGCAGACATCTTCCCTGTCATGGCTCTTCCACTGCCTGGTCTGTTCCAGGGCTCTAGGTGTCTCTCATCACTCATCTTCCCCGGATGACCAGCCAAGGATGGCAGAGGCACAAGAACAGAGCTTCAAGGCCTGTGGGCAGACTGTCTTACAGAACTTTGTTACTGGCACCGAAACTGAACGTTAAGATGTGGGAGCTCCAAGCTCTTCTGTAATGCATTAATCCTTTAATTCCATGACATTTGCCAGGTGCCTCTCAATTCCCAGTGCTTTCTAGCTTTATCTCAGTCAAGCTTCAAAATGCCCCCAAGGGATAAGCAAACAGATATTGTCATTGCTGTTTCACCCAGGAGGGAGAGTCCAAAGTTTCAGTGCTTTGAACTAAAAACTGAAAGGCAGAGATGCATACCAACAGACCTCTGTCATTCTCCTTGTCAGAACTGAGCTCTTCCACCATTCCTGACTTTCCAGATGGTGACACAAGCTCCTGGCTCTGGGAATATTCCTCTTGCCCAAGGCATCAATGTCACAAGGGCTGTGCACCCGTGCCTCCAAACCACAAACTTGGCTCAGCAGTGAACACTGCCTATTTTACCCTTAATCTACCATTACTGATGTCTGGGATGTGTGTGGAATTTAATCAGTAAAGTGCCTTTTATGTTCTATGGTGGATTGCTAATAATACAATGACTCTACTGAATTTTGCAGAACATAGCTCCTCCTGAAAGACAGATTCATAAAGGTTTGCATTAAAACTCATGATCCATAAACTTAAATTCCTCCTAGAAGCATCGGACAGCCTAACACCTCTATCTACTATGTGCCTGTCTTACAATAAAGATGATGATGATGATGAAGAACAGATGGAATGAGACAGAACAAAGGTGGCGTCCTTCACAATGACAAGAATGGAAAATAACCAGCAAAGTGGTTCCTAAGCGTTAGCAAAATCAGTTCTGTCTGCTACAAAGTGGTAGTGCTGAATGAAACACACACTAAGACTAATGATGGCGTTGTGATATTATTTGATCATCGTAATACTCAGATTCAAGACCTTTTGCATTTGACAAGTGCACTTTATTCTCTTAGCTTCATTTGACCTCATAATTAATGTTACCTAAGATCTAAACATAAGGAAACAGACCCAGAGAAAGACTTGCTTCCAAAGCTGCAGGCAAAGCTGACCCTGAAACACACACTTTCTCTCAGGTATCTGCTGTTTCTTCCTATTCTTTTCTCACACATGATGCCATGATTTAGATATGGTTTGGTGTGTCTCCCAAGGGTTCATGTGCTGAAATGTATTTCCATTTATAGGGTATTAATCTGACTCTGGTGTTGAGAGATGGAACCTTTGCAAGTGATTAGGATTAGGCTGAGTGATCAAGGTGGGGTCCCCACGACTGAGTACACTGGCTTAAAAGAGAACCAGCAGAGATGAACACACTGTGCTCCCTTTCTCTCACCATGTGCTGTGCTACACACCTGGAGACTCTGCCAGGAGGACGAAACTTTAACTAATGCACTCTCTTGACTCTACAACTACAGCTAAACAAACCTGCTTTATAAAGTTACCCAGCCTCAGTTGTTTTGTTATAGTAGTAGAAAAAGCCTCTAAGGCACTTGACATGCTATCTCACTTTGGAATCCCACTGTAATTTGTTTGCAAATCCCTAAAACTCTTTTATAACTTCTGCCCAACTTCCTTATGTCAGTAATGGGCAGTGTCTGTTCATAATACACACTTTTAAATAGCTTAGAAGTTGTTCTCTAATAATATATATGGTCAATATAGTAATATATTGACCATATATCAGTCAATATCTAGCCAGGAATACAGAAACCATGGGTTATTTTAACAGACAGAATTTAATATAAGGAACCAGTTAAATTGGTTTCCAAGTCCTAAAAGCCATAAAGGAATCCTTGAGATGTCAGACGAAGCAAGAGCCAACCTGGGACTGGGAGCATAGAGATGACAGGCTAGAGAAGAACCCCTCAGATGAACCCAGATCCTCCCTAGGAGTAGCCTCCTAATGGAAATGCCCCTGAGAGAGCATGCCAGATGGCTTCTTGGAACGGTGGGGAAAAGTCATAAACCAGAATCACTCATTGAAAATAAGCCACCTCTGTTCAGTGAGGAACAGCTGTTATGCAGAACATTTCTACAGCAGTGGAAAACTATTGTATGATATTATAAATGAGTTCCTAAAAATCAGTGTCTTGAAAACTTAATCACCAATGCAATGACACTGGGAAGTGGGGGCTATGGAAAGTGTTTAAAGATTGATGTGGCGATGATATAAAGGGTTCAAAGAAATAGGTCTGCTTTTTGCATTTTTCTGTTCTTCTGCTATAAGAACTGTGGCAACTGCATAAACTTCATTTGGTTTCTGTGTCACAGGCTGATACAGCTTGTGAGTGGCTGCTGGACAAGAAAGTAAAGAGGTACTGATTGAGGCACTTATGTTCTCCCTCTGCCATTAAAACCTTCTTTTGTCATGTCTGGTCTGTGATCTGAGAACATCTGCATTCCAAAGAATCTGTCATTTGTATTAAGAAGCTACATTCACAAAGAGGCTATGTGCTTTGGGGACAGGCTTCCCAGGTTCAAATTTTGATTTGATGATTTGGGGGCTCTGAGGTATTAGGTGAGCTGTTTTGTCTCCCTGAGTCAATTTCCCAGGGATCCAATTAGATCACCGGGACCCTATGGCTTCTGAAAGAATTAAATGAGATATTGGCACAAAATTCCCCATTCATAGGCAGGCAAATGCTGGTTTCCTTCCCTTTCTATGAGGAAAAAAAAAAAAAAACAAAAAAAAACATCAAAATGTTAAACAGCTATTAATAATCAACATTTCTTGTTTGAGAGCTTCATCTTGTACTTCCAGTTGGTCTAAGAGCTGCTTGTGAGCCTATGAGAATATCCCATTTGTGCCAGAAAACCTAACCCCAAGAGGCAATGAAAGCTCAGAAGATGGGAATCAAAGAACAGCTCAAATAAAAGGTCTCAGAGTGCAAACTCTGAGGTCAGCAAGGGTGAAACTCAGTTTACTCATAAGGGGAAAACAAAGTAAAATACTCACTTGGCTCATAATAAGAAATCAGGCCATTTCTCCACAAGGGACATTTCATTTTTTGAATGCAATCTTTATATTACCCAAGCAATGGACAAGGATCCATGTTACTTTGTAGAAGACCAGTATTCTCTTGATTTACTGTAATTCTTCCATGGCCACAACCCCAGAGGCAATGTTCGCAAGTACTTGAATGGACATAATGGTATTGCACCCTCAAAATTCTTTGATAGGAACATTTATGAGAAACAGTCAAATCTGCAAGTAAACATCAGAGTCCACTTAAATAAAAGAATATGAAGGTCATTTCCACTTAAAGCTTAGTTGTAGATTCAATCAAAGAGGCACTTTTCTGAAGGGCCAAAGCCTGCAGTCAAGTGAGTTCTTATTTAAAGACTTGCAGAGAAGGCTCCTGAAGTGTTAAAAAAATTATGCTGTGATACTTGTAATAAAAGGGTATTTTACCCTAAAAATTTTTTTGGGGGAAAAATTACCTTATTCTTTGTCCTTTTGGAGACTTATCAAAAGAAAATGATTTCATAGGGTCTAACAATTCTGTGGGTGTTTAAATGTCCTCTGACTTCATCATCCCTGACAAGGAAGTGTGATTGGGATACCAAGTACGCTGGTGTCACCAGGGAAATACCAAAAATGCAGAATCTCAGGCCAAAGTCCAGGCAGAATGACTCAGATTCTGTGTTTAATTAAGATTCCAAGTGATTCCAAAACACAGTACAGTTTGAGAAGCATGCTTGATTTAGCCCAGCGCTTCTCAAACAAGTGTGATGTCCAGACCAGCAGCCTCACCTGAGAAGTTGTTAGGATGGAAGTGCTGGGCCTGCCTCAGCCCTTCTGAGTCAGCATTCCTGGGAGTAGAGCCTAACATCAGGGGTTGTCCCAGCCCCCCCAGGTAATCCAGGAGCACCTGGGAGCTTCAGAACACTGCACTGACTGAGACTTGAACAGACCCGTTTTACTGAATGAAGGAATTCTCTAATGTAATCCACTTCACCTGAGAAAATCAGTGCTTAGAATTGACGCCCAAAGTCTCTCCATTATTCTAGTAACCAGCAACACACCTCACACTTTCTTCCCCGTGACAATCCTCTAGCGTTCAAGAATAGCTATCATATGCTCAATCCTCTTTTCTTCACCTAAAATGTCTACAAGATAGAGACACAGACATAGATACACACATATACTGTACTATAGTTGAAATATATAACATGCATACAAATATCAGAGTAAGGCCTCGGTGGCTACCCG
Organism: Chinchilla lanigera; assembly: GCF_000276665.1. Lineage (NCBI taxonomy): Eukaryota > Metazoa > Chordata > Mammalia > Rodentia > Chinchillidae > Chinchilla > Chinchilla lanigera. Next base: position 5,853,329 of record NW_004955449.1, read on the forward strand.
CCACACCCATAGTGTGTCTGCCTGGGCTG